>NW_015662004.1:481199-498583 GCF_001515625.1 Sinocyclocheilus rhinocerous | reverse complement strand
ACTCACACACACACACACACACACACACATATATATATATATATATATATATTCTAAAATGTAAAAGTTTGGGGCTGGTTCCTTTTTTTATGTTTTTAAAAGAAGTCTCTAATGCTCACAAACGCTACATTTTTTTGATTAAAAATACAATAAAAGCAGTTTTATTGTGAACTATTATTGCAATTTAAAATGGCTGATTTCTATTTTAATATATTTTTAAAATGTTTTTTTATAGCAAAGCTGAATTTTCAGCAGCCATTACTCCGGTCTGTTTCACAAGATCCTTTGAAAAACATTTGGTGCGCAAGAACCTTTTCTTATTTTTAATGTCGAAAACATTTGTGCTGCTTAATATTTTTAAAGATAGATAGATAGATAGATAGATCAACCTCCACTGGTTCCATCACTGCGATTATAACCTTATGTAACATGTCTTTAAATGTCATTTTTAACTGAACCATTTTTTTAAGTTCCAAGTCAAATGTAGTGTAGCCACTCTTCCTAATCCTCAACATCTGATTCAAAGCCAACATTTCAACCCACTACAAGCAAATCTGCACCATTCTTGAAAGAGTCTGCAGTGGTCTGTTTCCTTCTACAAGATGAGATTAGCAGAGAGTGCATTTTCATATTTTATGATGGCACCATCAAAGCTGCCTTGTTCAGTCGCTCCAGTGGCCACTCTACGGCACTGTGCTGGCCTGGAGAAACCTGCAGATTCCTGGAGAAGGTAATGAGGCGTAGACCCCACCATCTCAGACATTCCCTCCTCTAGCTAACATATTCATGGACCTCAGAGGAAGATTACTTATTCACACGGAGCACCATAAATCATGGATTTGAATGTCCGAATCGGTAAAAATGTAAAGCAGTGGCAAGAAAGTTCCAAGTATACAAACTGCTCAAACTAATGTGATATTGAAGAAGTTATTTTAGATTAATCAGTGCCCATTATTCCAAGTCTCTCAACAAAATGTGTTAACTTTATCAGCATCTCAAAAAAATAAAAACTTGAAAAGATTGACCATTCTCTCCTATTTTTCAACTCCTCACTTCCAACCTATGATTTAGTGTTATTTTATTTTTAATTTATTTTCATTTTTAATGTTTTAATTTCTGAAATAAGGTACATCTTGATATTTTTATTAGAGAATAGCATAAAAATGGCAGTGTGATATACAAGAAAAAGAATGTAATTCATTAAAATACAGTAAAACCATATTAAGTAGCTTGACACATTTATTAATATTTCTTTAATATCTAAAAAACTTTTGTCCACCAAATTAAAGTCATGTGGTGTAACCATCAAAATCATGTGGTTCAACCACATTAATACACAGAAAATAAAAACATGAAAAAGGAAATAGAAGCCCCCTGAAGACATGACTGTCAAGAAGATTCTTAAAATATCAGATAATTTGACTTTTATGATAAGGTTAGTTAACATATGTCATTTGGTGCGACTTCCCATTATGTATGAATGTATAATTAATTCATGAAATTTGTAAAAAAAATAAAATAATTTACAACCTTTTTGGAAAATAATGATTAAGATGTGAAAATCTTAATTTTCATTGACCCACGTAATATCCATTTTATATGAGCCAATTCTTTTCTTGTTGAAAATTGTGGTCATGTCCAGCATGCAAATATGTAACATTAACAACAAAATATATTGTTACCATTTCAATTAAACCCTAAGACAACAATAAAGCAGGCAGAACAATTAAACAGATAAAAGGCATTTCTGGCTGAGATGACAGGCTGTATCTTGCAGCAGTTACAGATGACCCAAGTGCTCCACTCCCAGAGATGCTGATGTTGAGAGCTTAACAACTTAACACACTCAACTTGAGGGCTTAATTAATTATCCGAGGCAATCCTGCTTAATGAATTCATATTTTTTTTATGAAAAAATGACTTTTTTTGTAACAAGGCCCTTTTTTTGTAGTGCACTTTGAGCATGCAGTAATGTACTTTTTCAAGAAAAAATAAGGGTTGGACTGTAATTCATAATTCAGATTAACTGTAATCTGTTAGAGTTATTGAGGAAAAAATGTGTAATTAAATTAGTTACTTATGAACATGTTAATGATTACAAAGGGGCTACAGAATAGGACACAAGCTTATTCAATAAATGTTTTATTTCTTCTGTGGGTTTATGTATATGCTTAATTTTTTTTAAGATTAATACTTTTTTTCCAAGGCATATGCAAAGATTTGATTTCAAAAACAGTATCATAGCTATTAAACAATTTCTTATTATTTTAAAGCTGTATTTAAACTCAGCATGATCTCAAAAAGATGTAAAAAGATGTGCTAAAGTCTGATTCTGTGGTGACTGTGCTTAAAAATGTAATTATTATAATCTCAATTCAAGAGATGAAGGGTTTTGACAGTCTGACAGTAATCAGTGTTGAGTACTACTGTAAGGTCAACCCTATGTTTGAAAATGATTAACATTTGTTAAACTTAGAAAACTAATAAAAACAATCAAAAGTAATCAGTTACAGTTACATCAGTAAATAATTACACTACTTATCACATTTTAAATAGGGTAACTTGTAATCTGTAACCAACTACATTTCCAAAGTAACCTTCTAAGCACTGGTTAAAGTTAACAGCAAATCATGATTTAGTACATTTAAAACTTTTAGTAAAACTTTTAATTTGACATTATTACAAAATGCAGTTTTAAAAGTGTACTTAAAATCTCACAGTGCATCTAAAATCATGTACTGTATGAGTAGGTACTACATTTAAATTTGAACTTACTTCGCATCCGTTAACAAGTGTGTTCTATATATGAATAAATATGGATAGTATGAATGAAATTTGGATGTACTACAACCACAATGTTATTGCTATCACATGACCTACCAGTGTCAGTTGCATCGCTTCACTGCCATTCATAAATCCTCTCCTGTGGCCTCATGGAATAGTAAAGTGTCCATCGACTGTGCAATTCAGGGTGGAAATAGTAGGCCATAGAGGTACTTTTCGCTTACTGTTTTTCGAATACTAAGAATTTGGACATACTACTCTTTTGGTGTACTGTTTTTATCATACTTTATAGTAGGGAAGTATTCCATTTTGGACGCACCATTAGTCGTGAAATGTATTTTCTCTGAGTACTCTTCAGTTGCCTTTTGTTTAATTAATAGTGTATTATATGTAAGTACCATTTTGCTTTTTTTTATTACACTACAAGTTCACAATCAATAGATAAGAGAACACTTCTTTTTACAAAGACATGGTATATGATTTGGGATGTAACTACTGTTTTTTATGTGCCATTTAGGGGCATGTTTTACAAGAATAGATTTTACAAGAATAATAAACCAATCGGCCAATCAGATTAGACCTTGCTAGTTTAACAAAGTACCAGTTTTGAGTGTAAAATACATCTTGCAATCAATGAACAAATTGTGGGCTGTCCATGGCTGTGTTGTCTGAGGCTGGCACTAGTATGTGTTGTGAAATTGAGTGTTGTGTGATGGTTGTGAAATACAAGTACCCAGAGGAAGTAAGCAACCATAACCATGGCTACAGACTTCAAGAAAGGTGAACCAGAAGCAAATGAAGTCATTGCCAACTCTATTAAAATCATTACCCTTGTATTCATAGACACTCACTTTTCACGTGGTGCTTTTTGAGCAGTCCCTTAGCTTTGAATTTGAAATTGCATATTTGATGAAGAACATGGAAATGGGATGCAAGAACAGGGACGAGCTCATTGTTGCTGGTCTGATATTTTTTCCTGACTGTCTTCTGTTTTTGGTTACTGATCCCTGTTTCCCGCCTTTGCAATTACAGCCAATTGCCTCTCCAAGCACTCTATTACCAATGCAAACTGTTTTTTGTACACGTCGGAGGCATGGAGGCTTTTTCCATAAGTCAGAGCTTTATTCCTCTATTCCAACTTTTATGTGTAAGGCTGAAAGACCCTGATCCCGAGGCCTTCACAGACGGACCATAACCGTGTACTGAAATTGGTCATTTATGCACTGTGGATTTGACTGCGAGAGGAAGGGAAGTATCATTACTGCAGAGGATGGGAAAGGCAGTGAACACATCTGGGCCTCTGAGATCACAAACCTGTTTATGTTGTAATCTCCCTCTGGTTAAGGAAACAGGTGCGTGTTAAGTATCACGTATGGCAAACCTCCTAACAAACAACCAAAGGCATATTATTTTGATTAGTAAAGTGCCTTCCAGTCCACCCTAAATTCTTCTCATAATTGTTCATAAAAAAAATAGCTACATACTGTTGAACATCTTTTAATTACTTACACTAATTAACACTATAGGTGTTACGATCACCAGCTGGAGTGCCCATGAGCTCCTCCAGAGGGCACTCCACCCCAGACTCACTAACTACATTCCCCATAATCCTTTGCCTGGACTCATCATCACTTATTGCATTCACCTATGTCTTTTTACCTCCTTCAGTCTCACCCTATTTAAAGCCTGGTTTTTCACACATTCATTGCTCAATATTGTTAGCCTGTAGCCCGTATTCTCCTGTTCCTTCTTGCCTTGCCTTCGTGTTTTGATATTGGATTGTTTCCTCGTTTTTTATTGTTTGCTGCCTGCCCTGACCATTGCCTGTGTATTGGATGACTCTTTTGCCTGTTCCTTGGATTTTACTGTTTTGCCGGTGTTTGACCCTGCCTGTCTGACTACGCATTTAATAAAGCCTTGTATGTGGATACTCTACTCCGTTGTCATGACTCCACGTTACAATAGGGCTGTTAAACCAATCCATCAACACTATTACAATTGCACAAATAATAATATAAGTTTAATGTTCTTAATTTAACATTTTAAATATAGTAATGTTGGGGAAAATAAAATGCTACTATAGTATTAGCATAGTATATGAAACTAAGATCCATTTTTTTCTACTGATTTGTTCAAACCGACTGATTCATACATGAATGAATGAAGCAAGTGACTGTCTTTATGAATGGGTCATTGAATCATTGACTCACTCGATTTGTTCAAAAACACTGAATCATTCATGAATGAAACACCACTATGTTGCCAGGAGATGCAAATGTACCGCTTTGTTTAGCACTGTTTTTGTCAAAATAGAGCGAAACAGTCCAAATGGACTAGATCTCTGCATGTGCCTCTTGTCTGTATATTTTACATTGCATAATTCATTAAAGTGCCCCTATTATGCCATTTTTAGGGTTCCTAATATTGTTTTGGGAGTCTCCTATAATAGGTTTACATGCATGCAAGATCTAAAAACGCTTTTGTTTTCTCAAAATATTCATTTAGTATCACCTCATTTTCCAGCGATTCTCAAACGATTCGTTCGAAGCATTTCAAAGATTCAGTCTCACTAAACCCCTCCTGTCTGTGAACCTACTCTGCTCTGATTGGTCAGATGGCCCAGTCTGTTGTGATTGATCTAATGCATACAGGGTATGTCGGAAACAATACACGCATTGCCATATTTCCGTATTTTGAACGCTCGATAGAGAATATAAACATCTATTATTTATCACACTTAAAGGCTGTGATTCAGTGCAGCCAGCTGGTCCAAATAAACTGGGTACTGAGCCACCTTTAAAGAGCAAGCGTTTGTTAATCCTGCGTTGAACTCCACGAGATTAGAGAAGCAGTCCTCAGTAAAATGACATGTTTGTGGGTGGGGTCAAGTTGTTCGCAGCCGACCAATGTAGAATTGAGGTGGGAATTATGCAAATGTGGTACCCATTGACGTGTAGCCGGAAAGTGGGATTCAAATTACTGACGACTCGTTTAGACTGTTCAGAGTCGATTCTTTATTTTGGGAGACAATAACTTTTTAGATGGTATCTTATCGTTTGGAACTGCCTTTCTGTGAGGAACATCCTTATGATGCCTTAAAATGTTACAGTTCAGGTTTTGGAACATAGTCATGTCGGGCATGAAGCACCATGTCGCCAAAGAGAGGTCAAAATTCAAACACACTGTGTTGTCCACTTGCACCATTTTTTTTCATACACCAAATTTCAAGCTCACTGACACCTCTACAAAATAACGCAGCTGGTGTACGATACCTGTGAGTTGTCCTACCTACATCGCAGCACTGCACTACACTTCTCATCCTGATTGCAAACGGCTTATTCCTGAAATGGATCATTTAAGGATACAAAGGCAGGTGAGATTTAGCCTTTTGCCTAATTCCAGCATATTTACTGATTGGGTAAGATTTATCAACCCTGTCAAAAGATGCTCAAAGAGTGCACTAACTCTTTCACTAATGGAAAGAGTACGCCCACTGCAGACTTGAGCAGACTTCCTGTATCACATCATCAGAACCATTTTTTAACAACTCTAAAGCACTGGAAACTCTTTGCCAGTGTTCACAAATACCAGTGTTAATCAACTGCTAATCTACACAAAGCTCTTTAGTATGTCAAAGGAAAATGGCAAGGGGACAAACTATGAGCCGTTTTAATTTCCTCTGCACTTTTGAGTCATTTCGTTTGATGGAGTCATTAATCTGCTGAATAAAGCAAAGGTCAAAGGTCTGTTGACTGATCAACGATGTTATTATTAGTCTTTCTAATGCAAGTATCACTATTGTTCATACTTTCAGGGATAGTTCACCCAAATATGAAAATTCTGTCATAATGATTGGCTCATTGCTTTTCGTGGGTCAAGCATGTGTGGTTAAGCTTCCATGCTCTCTGGAATACTTGATTCTGATTGGTCAGTGGCAACATTCCAAGGTGTGTTATTTCCCGATAACAAACCGTTGTCATTAGCAACACTGAATAACACACCGCTCATCCAACTATATTTACTGTAAAATGAAACTGGAGGACTTCGGTATTAATTGTAGGCCTATTGTAATATTGCCGAAGTGTTCGTCTTGTTGCCAGAATGATAAATAATATTTTATGTCCCCGTCGTTATTTGTGTGGTTAAAATTTGTGTAATTTTTGATACGACTGTACATTATGCCTTAAATCTCGTCTGAACTTCGTCTAAGCTCAAATTTGTTTAATAGAAATTGTTTTTCTTGTGAACGTTTAAAGAGCTAATAATATATTTTAACTTAAATAAATTTTTCATGTCTAATTATTTACTTGTAATTATTTAAGTAGCTATGCTTTGCGTCGAGGTCCTGATCACCCTGTCAGGGTTTATTCTGTGATAAAAATCTGTCTGGATGTACATTATCCGTTACTTAAATATAAAGAAGACTTGGATTAAACCACTATATTCATATGGATTTCATTTAAGATGTATTTTTGTACTTTTTGATGCATGAAATTTTGGTTACATGAGGTTTCAACGGATGGACAAAAATGATGAGATATTATTAAGAAGAACAGACATCATATGGGTTTGGAATGAGTAAATGATAAGAGAATTTCCATTTTTGGGTGAAATATCCCTTTAAGGAGAGAGTTGAACAAACCAGTAACCCTATGTATTACACTATAGGGTGTACCTTTGTGAAAAACAAGTACACTTAAAGAGTACTTAAACATGTACTGAATGTAATGTTTTCGGACACTTAACTGCATGATGTTTACAACTGAGTGCTCGTCGGTCATCCGACGTGACGTCGAGAGTGACCGACTGAAAGGGAATGTATTATACATTTATCTTAAATGCAATTAGTTGAACTCAAAAGAGTGTTTTACATGTTTATAAACATAAATATGTAATTTCATTTTTACTGTTTTTGTCTTTGAAATATGGTTAAAGTGTACTGTGTAAGTGTAAGTGTATTTTAAAGTAAATTACAATGTGCATTTTTTTAAATAGTACTTAAGTGTGTTAAGAAAATCATAAAAGTGTACTGTCCTTAAATACACTAATATTGCCTTTTATTTCATTTAAATTATATTATCTGCAAGTACAGTTTTTAAACATACACTTTTAAGATTTGAAGAACATTACAAGTTTACATTTAATACATTTAAGTACACTTCTTTTTCACAAAGGGTAATTTGTCTTGCAGTGTTTGTGCTGCAGATAATACCTCAAATCATGCACCACTACTTTGATAACAAATCAAGCTAAAGACTTTCAATTACTGGACGATTAAATACGGACAAATCATAAGACTGAACTGAAGTAGCGATTCAAACTCATCAAACAAAATACTTTTAACTATTAAACGTTAAAGGAGGACAAAACATTCAAAAAAAAAAATCTGGTTCTGTTTTTAATAAAAATCATTAAATGCTATGTTGTGTTTCTCTCTCTCTCTCTCTCTCTCTCTCTCTCTCTCTCTGTAATAATTTTACTAAGAACACAAACCAAGTCAGCTTTTTTGTAGCAATTGCACTTAAATGAGGAAATCTTAGCAAACACTGCGAGCTGCGATCAATGCAGGTACCATTTAGAAGCATAATGAAAAAGGTTTGTCTCTGTCACATTAAAACCGCTTGGAGTGAAATTATTTGTCTGGCCAGCAGACGTCTTGCTTCAGAGGCGGTCTGGAAGGACAGAAGTGGAGGTTGTCTGAATGAAGGTATCGACTAAGTTTAAGTCTGAGTGAAACTGAGATCATGATACTGTCAGCCACAGACCTCTTCCTCAGTGCCCTCGAGGCTGCCAAAGACACCAACTCAAAGACTGTGATCTTCAAAGACTGAAATTCTGGGAGGACCCTGAAGGAAGCTTTCTGACCGACACCTGCTAGCTGAGAACCTCAGAGAAATGAGGGGAAAATGAAGGGGGGTGGGGAAAGTTGTCAACTTTTCTGCTTGGCAGAGTGAGAAAATGGGCAGAGTGGCAGCGAAGGGTTGTGTGTCAAATAGCCACTGGCAAAGAAGATGGGCAGGGAAAGCACCACTTGACCTCTTCATTCCTGTCTGGGAGGATAATTACTGCAAATACTAGAGCCAGAATGACTTCTGGTGAGCCTCTTCCATTCTTCAATTAGGCTATAATATGAATATGAATTTACATAACAGGACATTTGCAATAGACAATCTAAGTCAGGGGTCACCAAATTCTGCCCTGGAGGGCCCGTGTCCTGCAGAGTTTAGCTCCAACTTGCCTCAACACACCTGCCTGAACGTTTCAAGTATACCTAGTAAGACCTTGATTAGCTGGTTCAGGTGTGTTTGATTAGGGTTGGAGCTAAACTCTGCAGGACACCGGCCCTCCTGGACCGAGTTTGGTGACCCCTGGTATAACTAGTATATGTAAATTATAATAATAATAATATATAATAATTTCATGGGCTTTAAACATAAAAATAAATCCCTACGTAAGCGTTAATTATAAAAAAAAATAAAAAATACATAATAATAATAATAATAATAATCATTAACATTTAATATTAATTAATTTTAAGAACAATTACCAAATTTACTGTTTTCAAACATCTTTTCCGAACACTTCCCCAATGTAATGTGGAAAGTGTCACCATTTTACACTCTTCTAAATAGCTCAAAATATCTAAAAAAAATCCTAATGTGTATTATTAAAGTAAAAAAATGTAAAATGTGTCTTCTCATCTTCTGATGTATATAGTTTTTTTATTATTTATTTTATTTTTTATGGCATCAATTTGGCATTTACAATGGAAGTAAACATGGAAATGTACAGTAATAAACATTAAAATAAGGGCTGCACGATGCCTCATATTTTAATTATGATCACGTTTTCTGCTTCTCTTGATTTAGTAAGCATAATCGGCTGGTTATTTATACCAAAAATGTTTCATTTTAATTTGCCTTTTGCATTGTCTTACATTGGTAACAAAATGCCTCCACAAGCTTCCCAGCAGGCACACAACGTCATAAGACGTTGATATTTGCTTAAATTTCGGTTGTGACGTCGGGTGACCAAAATTCAATGTAAATTCAACATCTAATGTCAATGTTAAATTGATGTCCAATACAATAATCAGCTGACGTTGATATTTTGTTGTTTTTAGGTTGTGTAACCAAAATCCAATGTTAAGTCAACGTCAAATTTGACGTCAAATATTGACGTCAACCCGATTTTCATTTTCAACCAAAATGCAACGTCTGTCTGACGTCATGTCCAACGTCAACCTGACGTTACATAGACGTCCAGTGCCTGCTGGGTTTGACGAAATTGCTTTTCAAAAATCCAAGCTTTTTTAAAACTACTTCAATTTTAAAATTCTCAAACTTCAAGCTTTTAAAACTACTTCAAACTTTCGCCAGAATTTATTAAGCAAACTTGACAACCTTTTTTCATCTAGTATACACAAAATATGTGAAATCATAAAGGAGACAGAGACAATGTTTACATGCATATAAATATTCTGATATTAACCAGAATTTGTCAGTATTCCCATCAGTATTGTTTCATGTATCATGTAAAAGCCACAATCTAATTGCCAATATTCTGCTTCCCCAAATTCAAAATAACATATTGTAGAATATGACTTTTAATCTGACATTCGTTATATGTAAACACCTACTGAAAGGACATGTGCATGCACAGTGTGCAAGGAACTCAGTCCATGACAACTTTGTCAGGTATGTTTGAAGAAGTGTTAGAGTTCTAATTAAATTACTGTTAAAAAACATGCAGTGATAAATTAGTAACTGACCATACTGCATAACCAATGGCAGCACCTTTAATCTGGTGAAAAATAACAGCAGGAAAGGAAATCTGAATATAGAGATTAAATGGAATTTGTTGTGCTAGTAGAGGCGTTACCCATAGCGACCCCTAGAGGACACAGTTCGAAGTTCCCATGAAAGGGAACATAACATAGAGGGGAATTACAAAACACAGGAATTACATTGATGACAAATAGCCAGAATGATTGAAACTTTTTAAACATGCTTCTTGCTCAAGCAAATCTACTACTACATGATAAGCATATTAAAGTTTTCATTAAAACATTAGAAACATAAAAGTAAATGTTGTAAATGTTTAATTTTGTTTTGAAAGGCCCTTAAAACATGTAATAGACTTTCCCTGTGTGTCTTCTCACTTCACCAGTTCTCTATTGGAAAGTCGGGTCAAAATATATACTCTCGATACAAACATGTTTACTGGCCACCTCAACTCCAAAGAATTGTCTGGAGACCAGGCATGTGTATCTGTGCTTGACTCCACTGCTGCGGTCATTGTTTATCCATCAGCTTTTTCCACTCCAGTGTTCTTTAAAGTTTTAGCAGACTGAATGCTCAATGTGAAAAGCAGCACGGTTGCAAGTCACAGGCAGGGCCTTTGGGTGAAGTCAACGGACTCTCACCGAGTCAGCACTAATCTTCTTTAGCACAAACTAGAATTTGTTGTTATTGCATTGTGGAAATGAAAATGTGGAGCTTTAATGTTTGTGGAATAATCAAAGCACACTGCGGTACTGTTCGTGTGAGGGTTGTGTCAGCACAAGCAATGCTATTTTTTTTAAATAATGGACTGGGTCCATGGCCGCAACCAGGGTTTGAAAATTAGTGAGATCTGGGGTGGGGATAAGAACTGTGCTATAATAAACCCTATAAATACAACTGATTATATACACTAAACACTTTAAAACAGACAGACATGTAGATGTTTGTGAAAGATGTTTTCTCTGTTTTGAAGGGATGAACATTGTTAAATTATACCATATTTATTGCATCAATATTTGTTAATACTTTACTATAGGTTAGGGGTGGATAATTTTATCAGTTGTTTATTATTCATGCAACAATACATATTACTGTTATAGTTTTCATTAGTAACGATTGCTGTATAGATGATAACTTTGTCTAGTGCTCTTATGGTTGTTTTTAGCATTTTTTCCTTGGAAAAAACGCTCGCAGTGCACGCCGATTGCCCCCTCGGAGGCATCGCGTGCGTGCTCTTCGCCCAAACAAATAACGCATAGATCGTGTGTGTCATCAGATGTTAAACAACGTCAACACGGATGCACACATCCTTAAATGCTTTGCTAGTGCTCGCCATAATGAGATGAATAGAGATCGCTCTTAACACAGAAATGCATGCTTCAAACAAAACAGTCAATGAAGACGAAGAAGAGAATGATGTGTGCTCCCGGCGCCTATTTATACTGTAGTCGCACCGGTAGTGACGTCATGGCTGTCGCCGGCCAACGAGTTGGTGTTTTTTCAATGTATGCTTCAGACACGGGTCACGACGAGGCGTTACCCATAGCGACCCCTAGAGGACACAGTTCGAAGTTCCCATGAAAGGGAACATAACATAGAGGGGAATTACAAAACACAGGAATTACATTGATGACAAATAGCCAGAATGATTGAAACTTTTTAAACATGCTTCTTGCTCAAGCAAATCTACTACTACATGATAAGCATATTAAAGTTTTCATTAAAACATTAGAAACATAAAAGTAAATGTTGTAAATGTTTAATTTTGTTTTGAAAGGCCCTTAAAACATGTAATAGACTTTCCCTGTGTGTCTTCTCACTTCACCAGTTCTCTATTGGAAAGTCGGGTCAAAATATATACTCTCGATACAAACATGTTTACTGGCCACCTCAACTCCAAAGAATTGTCTGGAGACCAGGCATGTGTATCTGTGCTTGACTCCACTGCTGCGGTCATTGTTTATCCATCAGCTTTTTCCACTCCAGTGTTCTTTAAAGTTTTAGCAGACTGAATGCTCAATGTGAAAAGCAGCACGGTTGCAAGTCACAGGCAGGGCCTTTGGGTGAAGTCAACGGACTCTCACCGAGTCAGCACTAATCTTCTTTAGCACAAACTAGAATTTGTTGTTATTGCATTGTGGAAATGAAAATGTGGAGCTTTAATGTTTGTGGAATAATCAAAGCACACTGCGGTACTGTTCGTGTGAGGGTTGTGTCAGCACAAGCAATGCTATTTTTTTTAAATAATGGACTGGGTCCATGGCCGCAACCAGGGTTTGAAAATTAGTGAGATCTGGGGTGGGGATAAGAACTGTGCTATAATAAACCCTATAAATACAACTGATTATATACACTAAACACTTTAAAACAGACAGACATGTAGATGTTTGTGAAAGATGTTTTCTCTGTTTTGAAGGGATGAACATTGTTAAATTATACCATATTTATTGCATCAATATTTGTTAATACTTTACTATAGGTTAGGGGTGGATAATTTTATCAGTTGTTTATTATTCATGCAACAATACATATTACTGTTATAGTTTTCATTAATAACCATTGCTATATATATATGATAACGTTGTCTAGTGCTCTTATGAATCTTTTTAGCATGACTGTGTAAATGTAACAACTATACTGAATGAAATAGTATAGACTTCTTTATGGCTAGTGTTTTATTTCATTCTATAACATACTTGTTCTACAGATCTGTGTACTAGTGTTAAATGCCACTGTTTTTGATAGTGTTGATAAAGTTTCTGACAGATAATATCATGTTTTATTTTTTTTATGTTTTTTTGTTTTTTGCGTATCCTGTCAGCAACAACCTGTTCGTGGGCTTTATTGATTACAGTCAGTTTAAGTGCCAGTGATATAGTGTTGCCAGATATTGCTATGATAACAAATAAAAAAAAATAAAAAAATTAGTTCAAATTTTTTTGTACATAAGATAAAGATATCTCTAACCCTAAATTGCAACTTCCCACTTTATTAACTTTCTTAAGTGTCAAAGTAAGTGGAAAAAACAAGTCCAAAGACGTTTATAATAGGTGGATCTGGCAACGCCTGTCATATTTACCGCTTTGAGCTGTCAGAGGGCTGTGGGACACGAGAATGACAGAGGCCATCTCTTGTCTAATATCTTCATGTCTTCTCCTGATGTTCCAAATCAATTGATACTTGTTGTTAAAGTTCAGAAACATTTCGCATCTTCTGCAAGTGCAAGTAATTAAGGCTATATTTGTTATTGTGCTGCCAGAGAAAGCGAAACTAAATTATAATAAATGTATAATAAATTACTAAATTGTAATATTATGTTTACGTTATACATATATACCTCATGAAACTCGCACTTGAGTAAAACAATTAACACCCCAAGCAAAGAGCTTCAGTTTACCTGTGTACATTCACAGTTCACGTGGGTCAATCCCTAACATTACTGACAAACAATAATTCAAAACATATCATCTTCATTCTAGATTTCTCTTCAAAGCTTCGATATCATGGTACAGTTTTTCTGGTAAAAAAAATAATGATAATAATAATAATAATTAAAAAGAAAAAAGAAAAACCCTTTGTTAATGAACATTTTTGTCAATAATTTCATTGACAAGATTAGCACAAATTTAGCTAAATGGGATGGTCAAACAAACAGACTTCAATTTTATTTAGTTCCACTAGTGGGGGGAACACATTTTATTTATATTTATATATATATATACAGTGGGTACGGAAAGTATTCAGCGCATGGAGTTTGCTAAAAAACACCTGAAGGACTCCAAGATGGTGAGCAATAAGATTCTCTGGTCTGATGAGACCAATATAGAACTTTTTGGCCTTAATTCTAAGTGGTATGTGTGGAGAAAACCAGGCACTGCTTATGACCTGTCCAATACAGTCCCAACAGTGAGGCATGGTGGTGGCAGCATCATGCTGTGGGTGTGTTTTTCAGCTGCAGGGACAGGACGACTGGTTGCAATCGAGGGAAAGATGAATGCGGCCAAGTACAGGGATATCCTGGACGAAAACCTTCTCCAGAGTGCTCAGGACCTCAGACTGGGCCGAAGGTTTACCTTCCAACAAGACAATGACCCTAAGCACACAGCTAAAATAACGAAGGAGTTTACTTCACAGCTTGCAGTGGTTCAGACAGCTCCGTACTTTCACAATGGAGCAGTTTATAGAGTTTTAAGGTAGAGTTTTAGGTCATTCTAAAACACTGAGGACCCTATTTTAACGATCTAAGCGCAAGGTCTAAAGCGCACAGCGCAGGTGCACTCAGGTCGTGTCCGAATCCACTTTTGCTAGTTTAACGACGGGAAAATGGTTTGCGCGCCCGGCCGCATGGTCTAAACGGGTTGACCCTATTCTCTTAACCAATCAGAGTGTCCTCTCCCATTCCCTTTAAGATCCAGTTGCACTCACACCATGGCGGCTTCGCTATTTACATGGCGGAATTAAATTTTTCATTTTTAAAAATGTTTGTGTGCTGCTGCGCATCCCTGTGTGTGTAATAAGCAAAGTGTATGCATGTTGTGCACCCTCCTATAGGCGCATATTACTAACGCGCTCTTTAAATAACAAAGAAAAAAACATTGCGCTACACTTTAGACCAGGTTTTTGTTGGTCAATGGCGCAGTCTATTTTCAGTTCCTCAAAATAGCAGCGCGCCAACAATGCGCCTGAACACACCCCTTTTTTAGACCAGCATGCCCATGGGTGCACAAATGGGCGCAAATGCATTTGCTACTTAAACAATGCGGCGCAAGATGGGAAAATGAGAATTGCGTCGAGCTGAAACTAGCAAAAACACTTGCGCCGCATTGTATGATAGGTGTATGATAGGGCCCTGAATGTGAAAAATGCTTGTGGCTTATTAATGTACTAAAGTAAATTAGCAAAATAGCAATAACTAAATAGCAAATTCAGTACACACCTTATTAATAAAGCTTACTATTTACAGACAAGCAGAATAACCCAGAATATAAACGCGATACGCTAAATTGCATGTTAAGTGTTTTCTCCCCCGTAGAAAACCGTTATAAAGAAAACTCTTAACGCGGCTTAATGGACTAAGACAGTGATATAAAAAATGCCAAATTCGTTATACAGTTTATTAAAGCAGATGAGCCCAGAATATGAACGGAATGCGCTAAATTGCATGTTAAGTGTTTTCCTCCCATAGAAAACTGTTATGAAGAAAATGCTTAACAAGGCTTAATGGACGAAGACAATGATATAAAGACCAAATCTGGTATACAAATTATGAAAAATATATACTGTGCAAAAGAGAAGCAGATGAGCCCAGAATATGAACGCAACGTGCTGTTAAGTGTTTTCTCCCCCACAGAAAACCATTATGTAGAAAATGCTAAATGTGGCCTAATGGATGAAGACAGTGATATAAAAAAAGCTAATTTGGCACTGCACTTGTAAGGTAAAATGCTCCAGTATGAATCCTGTGACACTATGGTTCAATAAAACAGCTTAAACCCATGCAGGGGGAGGTTAAAATAGCATGGTTGCATCAGCGAATGTGTTTTGCACATTCAGGTAGGTTTAGGGTTGGGTTTGGTGTAGGGGGTGGGCTGGGCGATATAGCTAAAAAAATTATCAACGATATAATGTTTCATATCGTTCGGTATCGATAATTATTGACATTTTTATAGCATTTTTAAAACAAAGAGCAATAGAATTTTTTTTTTATTATTTAACCACTGTATTTTTAAATTAACCCAATTTATTGAGACAAACAACAAATATTTTTTGTTTTAACAGTCAAACACAATAAAAATTAAACAAATATCTAATTTCTAACGTTTTATATGCAGATTAAATAGGTCTTAAGGAAACTTTTGTCTTGTCTCCCGAAGGCCACAGGAGGGCGCAATGAGAAAAATAATGTAGCACATTTAAATTGTCAACGCAAGGAAATAAGTCTATAAAAACCGTGCATTACGTCTACATTAAGTCATATAAATCAAATATAATTTTGTAAATTGCATAAACAATTTTGAACAAAACAACATCATGTATTTATGCATTGCTTAATCCAAAGAGCCGAAGCGCCATTCAAACAGACTGCATTTAAAAACATATGAGACGCAGTGAAAAGGAATAAACCTCCACAAATCCGTGACAAATTTTCTTTAACTTTGCATGGCTTTCTATACATCTCTTGTGTGAGACGCGAGTGCAGCAGTCATATTTGTCCGTCTAAAAAATGCGTTGAATATGCGTTCTGTGTGAATGGCTTGGTTTCGGTTTTAACCTAATCAAGATCTTCTCCGCATTGAGCTTCTGTATTTCTCTAATATTTTGAATGCATAACGCAGCAACTGCGCGTCTTGAGGGCTAGACTTACAAAACATTAAAATGCAACAACGTCACTTACATGTCACGGTTTATGGGCTCACTGACTCATTCTTGCTCTCTCTGTGTGTGTGTGTGGGTGGGTGTGTTGCCGGTGATCAGCGATAATCAGCGCCAATTTCTACCGGCGTTTCATTCGCAATTTCAGCCAACTAGCCACTCATCTGACTGCCTTGACCTCCACTAAGACGACATTCAGGTGGTCTAGTGCAGCCGAAGCTGCATTTACCAACCTCAAGAGCCGCTTTGTTTCTGCTCCCATTCTCGTAATCCCTGATTCCACACGTCAGTTCGTGGTGGAGGTCGATGCGTCAGAGGTGGGGGTAGGTGCGGTTCTATCCCAGCGCTCTTCCTCGGGCGACAAGATGCATCCTTGTGCGTTTTTTTCTCATCGCTTATCGCCTGCCGAACGTAACTATGACATTGGTAACAGAGAGTTGCTGG
>NW_015662004.1:478881-481162 GCF_001515625.1 Sinocyclocheilus rhinocerous | reverse complement strand
TCATTGGTTAGAGGGTTCGGGGGTACCTTTTATTGTCTGGACCGATCATAAGAACCTTGAGTATATCAGGTCCGCCAAACGACTCAACTCCAGGCAGGCTCGGTGGGCACTTTTTTTCGGTCGTTTTGACTTTACGCTTTCCTACCGTCCGGGTTCCAAGAACATCAAACCCGATGCGTTGTCTCGTGTTTTTGAACATTCCGAGGGCCCGTCCACTCCCGAGTATATAATACTTGAGAGACTCGTTGTCTCCACACTCATATGGGAGGTCGAGTCGAAGGTCCGCACGGCCTTAGAAGGGATAACGCCTCCGCCCGGGTGCCCACCGAGTCGGTTATTTGTGCCGGAGAGATTACGGTCCGACGTTATTCGGTGGGATCAACATCCTTGTTGATCCTGGAACAACATTCCAATTAACCAATCAAAATTGAGGGATAACTTTTCAGGAAATATCTGTTTTAGGCTTACAATCAGGGTTAGGTGCTTTTACACCCTTGGTAAAGGGTTAGGTTTAGGGGTAGGGATTGGGTTTAGTCTATATTTTTGGACAGTAATGTTGATCCAGGATCATCCAATCACTCAAACCATCCGTTATTTCTTTTTCTTCAATGTTTCAAGACTCTTGTATAAAGAACATCCTTAAAATACCCCATTAAAATATGTATATTTCATCATTTTATTCCTATTCTTCATAATTGTACTAGAAGCAGGCATGCTCCAAGAGAGGCAATTTCTGATTCTGATATGCTGGGAGGTTTTATTTATTTATTTTCATCCTGACATGAATTTGCTTGTGAAAGTAAAGGTCCCCACCTTCTCAGACCCAGTGGTGTCATGTAGGGCTGCACGATAAATCGTTGTTCATTGACAAGCTGCGCAAAACCTTGATCATATATGAACATGGTTTAACGCAGCTTGTCAGTGAACAACGGCTCTGTTTAGTAAATGCTGCTCCATGTGAAAGCACGCACGTGATGGAGATTTACCGCTGATTACAGAACCGGCTTTACTAACAAGATGGGCATTAAATATCGCATGCGATTTATCGTGCAGCCCTAGTGTCATGCACAGCAGTGGCCAGATGTCTGATGGAACCACTGAGGGTTATATACCCGCTAGTAGTTCGATCAAACATGTTAGTGGAAAGAGGAGATGAACTAGAAATGCTTCACGAGCTAAAGAAAACCTTGTGACAATAGTTTAAAGGAAGGCTTTTAGCTGTCCCTCGCGGTGTTCTGTGTTTACTGAATATCTCTCATATTGGTTTTTGTGTATCAGAGATCCCGCCAGGCTGGCTGAGGCAATTGGCCAGGCAGCCTCCTGCACTGTCAAGGCACCAGCTTCCAGATGATCAATTTAACTGAAAAGACTGCAAGCAAGGCAGTCAATCAAGAAGAAACAAGGTTTGATAATGCAGGTTGATTGTTTGTTTAGGAATCACACCACTTCATTATACAAAGTTCAAGTATAGCAGTGTGGCTCAATAGAAGCAATTGTTAATGTTGTAATCAGGGGCACCGCTATGGTTTCTTGGCTCCCTGAACAGCATATTGACTCGGGCCCCCTCCGCGATCGTGTTCTATGGGGGTGTGGGTGGTGTCCCCCTCTGTAAAAATCGCTGTTTATAAGCAAAAACATTCCAAAACAGTTCTGACAAATATGTTGGTGGATTCTGATGTTAATTGAGCCATTGGTGAGCAAGTGAGGTAAAACTGCTAAATTTATCAAAATCAGTTTTGAAACAAACTCATTTACATCTCGTATGACCTGAGGGTGAGGCAATTTTCAGCAGTTTTTATTTTAGGGTGAATTATTCCTTTAAACATGCATTGTGCAGTCATATCACCTGCATGAGGGTCACAAACACTGAAGATTTAATATTTTGGTTCAGTAACTTTATTGAGAGCTTGAGAAAGTAATGTTAAAACAGACAGAGACAAAAGCAACACCCTAAACATTTTATAAGCATTCATAGTGCAAGCCATATGAACACAGATGAAGTCTGCAGACTTTCTGCAATCTGTGGCATTTTGAAGAATGCATTTAAATATGGTAAATTGTGTTAAACATAGCTCACTGTATGTGTCTACTAGAGCGGGCATTTTCCATAAATTCTCTATGGAAGCTGAGCAGCAGACTCACATTCTTGCAAAATTTGACAGGGAGCAGAGCATGTTCGGAGATCATCATTGTGAAGTGTTCAACTTTATTTAAGAGGGTAAAGGTAATTATGGGCAGCATCTAATATATATATATATATATATATATATATATATATATG
>NW_015662004.1:457580-476661 GCF_001515625.1 Sinocyclocheilus rhinocerous | reverse complement strand
TCATTGGTTAGAGGGTTCGGGGGTACCTTTTATTGTCTGGACCGATCATAAGAACCTTGAGTATATCAGGTCCGCCAAACGACTCAACTCCAGGCAGGCTCGGTGGGCACTTTTTTTCGGTCGTTTTGACTTTACGCTTTCCTACCGTCCGGGTTCCAAGAACATCAAACCCGATGCGTTGTCTCGTGTTTTTGAACATTCCGAGGGCCCGTCCACTCCCGAGTATATAATACTTGAGAGACTCGTTGTCTCCACACTCATATGGGAGGTCGAGTCGAAGGTCCGCACGGCCTTAGAAGGGATAACGCCTCCGCCCGGGTGCCCACCGAGTCGGTTATTTGTGCCGGAGAGATTACGGTCCGACATTATTCGGTGGGATCAACATCCTTGTTGATCCTGGAACAACATTCCAATTAACCAATCAAAATTGAGGGATAACTTTTCAGGAAATATCTGTTTTAGGCTTACAATCAGGGTTAGGTGCTTTTACACCCTTGGTAAAGGGTTAGGTTTAGGGGTAGGGATTGGGTTTAGTCTATATTTTTGGACAGTAATGTTGATCCAGGATCATCCAATCACTCAAACCATCCGTTATTTCTTTTTCTTCAATGTTTCAAGACTCTTGTATAAAGAACATCCTTAAAATACCCCATTAAAATATGTATATTTCATCATTTTATTCCTATTCTTCATAATTGTACTAGAAGCAGGCATGCTCCAAGAGAGGCAATTTCTGATTCTGATATGCTGGGAGGTTTTATTTATTTATTTTCATCCTGACATGAATTTGCTTGTGAAAGTAAAGGTCCCCACCTTCTCAGACCCAGTGGTGTCATGTAGGGCTGCACGATAAATCGTTGTTCATTGACAAGCTGCGCAAAACCTTGATCATATATGAACATGGTTTAACGCAGCTTGTCAGTGAACAACGGCTCTGTTTAGTAAATGCTGCTCCATGTGAAAGCACGCACGTGATGGAGATTTACCGCTGATTACAGAACCGGCTTTACTAACAAGATGGGCATTAAATATCGCATGCGATTTATCGTGCAGCCCTAGTGTCATGCACAGCAGTGGCCAGATGTCTGATGGAACCACTGAGGGTTATATACCCGCTAGTAGTTCGATCAAACATGTTAGTGGAAAGAGGAGATGAACTAGAAATGCTTCACGAGCTAAAGAAAACCTTGTGACAATAGTTTAAAGGAAGGCTTTTAGCTGTCCCTCGCGGTGTTCTGTGTTTACTGAATATCTCTCATATTGGTTTTTGTGTATCAGAGATCCCGCCAGGCTGGCTGAGGCAATTGGCCAGGCAGCGTCCTGCACTGTCAAGGCACCAGCTTCCAGATGATCAATTTAACTGAAAAGACTGCAAGCAAGGCAGTCAATCAAGAAGAAACAAGGTTTGATAATGCAGGTTGATTGTTTGTTTAGGAATCACACCACTTCATTATACAAAGTTCAAGTATAGCAGTGTGGCTCAATAGAAGCAATTGTTAATGTTGTAATCAGGGGCACCGCTATGGTTTCTTGGCTCCCTGAACAGCATATTGACTCGGGCCCCCTCCGCGATCGTGTTCTATGGGGGTGTGGGTGGTGTCCCCCTCTGTAAAAATCGCTGTTTATAAGCAAAAACATTCCAAAACAGTTCTGACAAATATGTTGGTGGATTCTGATGTTAATTGAGCCATTGGTGAGCAAGTGAGGTAAAACTGCTAAATTTATCAAAATCAGTTTTGAAACAAACTCATTTACATCTCGTATGACCTGAGGGTGAGGCAATTTTCAGCAGTTTTTATTTTAGGGTGAATTATTCCTTTAAACATGCATTGTGCAGTCATATCACCTGCATGAGGGTCACAAACACTGAAGATTTAATATTTTGGTTCAGTAACTTTATTGAGAGCTTGAGAAAGTAATGTTAAAACAGACAGAGACAAAAGCAACACCCTAAACATTTTATAAGCATTCATAGTGCAAGCCATATGAACACAGATGAAGTCTGCAGACTTTCTGCAATCTGTGGCATTTTGAAGAATGCATTTAAATATGGTAAATTGTGTTAAACATAGCTCACTGTATGTGTCTACTAGAGCGGGCATTTTCCATAAATTCTCTATGGAAGCTGAGCAGCAGACTCACATTCTTGCAAAATTTGACAGGGAGCAGAGCATGTTCGGAGATCATCATTGTGAAGTGTTCAACTTTATTTAAGAGGGTAAAGGTAATTATGGGCAGCATCTAATATATATATATATATATATATATATATATGTATACTATGATGTGAATGAATACAATCCTATATACTAAATATGTGACCCTGGACCACAAAAAATAATAAAATAAAATTTTGACCCATACAATGTATTGTTGGCTACTGCTACAAATATACCCCAGCGACTTAAGACTGGTTTTGTGCTCCAGGGTCACATATATCCTCTACATTAATTAATTTAGCAACATTAGCAGTTATATTATTGAAAAATAGTATGTATTTCTAATGTCCTGCCAAGGTGTTCGGGTGAGCCCTTCCAAGGCATCTTGGAGTGGGAATGTGCAATGCTCAACATTCCAGTGAAATGTGCATATACAGCAGGAAATCATTTAAACCAGTCAACGGTCATTCAACAACAGAAGCTAACTGGACTAGATCCCTATACCCTACCCTATACCTAAACATAACTACTACAACAACTACCTTCCTTACTATCAATAAGCAGCAAATTAGGAGTTTATTGTGGGAAAACTCTTTGTGAATAGTGAATATTTGTTCCCTGGGCTAAAGTGTTACCAGGGAATCTATTAGACTTAATTTTTTAATAAAACTGTGGCTATTAAAAGCTGTCAAATGCTGCTCTGCCAGCCTGAACCAAACGGTATTTGTAAAAATGGGGATAAGCCACTCGATATTTGTTTGATATTTGATATTGTTTCAGGGGAAATTGCATCACCACACTGAATTATGCTGTGCATTTCAAGGCACTTCAGTGGAACTTTAAATAAGTTATGCTGCTTTGCAAGAGCAATTTGTAAGGCATAGTTTGCCCATTACTCACCCTCATGTCACTTCAAAGGTATAAGACACTTTCATCTGTGAAAAACAACTGTGAAGGACGAGAGATGAGGTGTACCAACATCACGTGTATCATCATAGTGAAATTTGAGAGCTAGGAAATTCTACAATACCTCAGAGTCCCACACTTTGAGAAACAAATAAACATACTGAATTTAACTAACCTGCTTTAACTAAGTCAGTTATGAAAGCAGTTGACATGAAAGAAGAACAGTGTCCACTGTAATGCCTTTTGCAGCAATCCTGAGAATGCATTTTGTGAATGATAGACATTCTAATTCTGTGGAAATTTGCTGAGCTGAGCTGTGGCAGAGTCTGTGTGGCTCTGGCCATAAGAGACAGTAATTTGGATTAGCCTCTAACCACAGACAAAAGCTCATTAATGTGGGTGCTAAGTGTGCTAAAACAGCAGTACTGCCTAACAACGCATGCTGGAAGGAAGGGATAGAGTGGTACGAGGTCATTCTCCATCTGTCATTGACTGTCCATGTCTTCTCCTCTTTCTTCACATCAGCAACACCAACTGAAAATGCTGTGGCAGGTGCAGAAATTGACTGTCACAAAGAGGAGAGTCTTTTAGCTTGTATTAAGTGGCGAATAGCTTTTGCCACCCACCAGTTCTCCTTTTTCCACATTGCCCGTGTGAAGATGAAGAGCGATAAGGCAGGGGGCAACCAAGGCAGCTTCCCTCGGGAGTTTCTTGTATCTTCCAGCCACTCAGCAATTCAGCTGCAGGGCGAGATTGAGGCCAGTCACCACAGTGGTGCGACTGCAACCTTTTCCGACCTGCCAATCAGGGTGGACTGTATCCTGGAGGCCGGGACTCTACAATAAGCTCTTGAGGAGCGGTACTCAAACCATGAATAAAGGTCTATAGGGCACGGAAATCAAAGAGAGGCAATCAACACCACCATCATTTGGCAGTCGAGCTCTGGCTTTGATTGAAATAGACTCTTCTGGGCAAATTATACAGCCCTGAAGTGCTCCAATTGTGTTAAAATGAACACTTAAAAAATCTACTTTGTCCTCTACTCAAAAAAGAATACCATATGACTTGGAACATCAACAGGGTGAGTGAATGATGACAGAATTTCCGTTAACACTTTATTTTAAGAAGCAATTCTTACTATTAACTAGCATGCATATTACTAGCATATTGGCTGTTTATTAGTATTCTACCCAGGTTCATTGGAAATACGTGCCTCTACCTAAATTTCTGCAAAACTCAAAAACCTATACCTATACGTACAGATCGTTGCAGTTTCCAGTTGAAATGAATGCTAGAGGCAGTAAAACTCTGACGACTTTTATTCCTTTTCACACAAAGTATGATTTACAGGGCCAGAGTTTGGATTAAGAAAAGCTCATTTTCGCACAATTCCTTGCACAGTATTATGTTATGACATGCTGAGAGGCTTTTTTTTTTAACTCAGATGATTTGTTCGGTAGCTCACGCGATAAGGAATTGCACTTGTGAGGTGAAGCACTTCGGTATGAATCCCATGAAACTACGTTTTGACAAAACAGCTCAAACCTCCGTATAAGGAAGCTAAAATAGCACGGTTGCATCAACGAATGCGTTTTTATATCACTTTTGCATTTGTTAACACTATCGGGCAGGTTTGGCGTAGGAGGTATGTTATTTTCCAACATGATAGAGCATTAACCTTTTAGCGACACTCCCTGGACATTAGAATTCTGCTTGAATACTTGCTTGAACCAAGCTAATAAAGACGGCACAATATGTGCCCGTACCAACGTAATAAAAATGTGGCCATGGTCACATATTGAACACACATTTTAGCGCCACTCACTGGACATTTCACTTTGAAACTTCCACGACATGTGCAATAATGCATGTAATATCGGTGTTGCAGAAATGTCACCACAACCACGTATTTCCAGTGAGCTTGGGTTGGGTTTAGAACATCAACAGGGTGAGTGAATGATGACAAAATTTTCATTAACACTTTATCTTAAGGACCAATTCTCACTTTTAACTAACATGCACATTACTAGCATATTAGCTGTTTATTAGTACTTATAAAGCACATATTAATGCTTTATTCTGCATAACCATATTTTAAATCCCTTAATCCTACCCCATACCTAAACTTAACAACTTCCTTACTAACTATTAATAACCAGTAAATTAGGAGTTTACTGAGGCAAAAGTCGTAGATAATAGTTAGTTAATAGTGAGAATTGGACCTTAAAGTGTGACCAAATTTAAAGGGGTCCTATTATGCTCTTTTACAAAGTCTTGATTTTGTTTTGGGGGTGTACTAGAACAGGCTCTCATACTAGGCTGTTCGAAAAACACATTATTTTTCACATATTTTACATTATTACAACACCTCTCTCCCCAGTCTGGCATGAACGGCTCGAATAGTTCCTGTATCAAATGAAGGCCCGCCTTCTGAAATACGAAATGTGCTGTTATTGGTTAGCTGGGCCAGTGTGTGTTGTGACTGGTTAGCTGGGTCAGTGTGTGTTGTGATTGGTTAGCTGGGTCAGTGTGTGTTGTGATTGGTTAGCTGGGTCAGTGTGTGTTGTGATTGGTTAGCTGGGTCAGTGTGTGTTGTGATTGGTTAGCTGGGCCAGTGTGTTTTGTGATTGGCAGCACTCGGCGCCTGGTTGGGAAATGTCATGCCCCTTACCATAGCCACCTGCTGTGAGCTTCAGTGTAAATATTGCGTCAAAATCAAATCAATTTGAGCATGATTTAAACCCGGATGATTGTAAGCACTCTAGGTTCGTCTGCCTTGGGAAAGCTAGCGTGTCTCCGACATAGTGATAACACTCGTTGCCTTCTGTAGTGCAGCTCAACCAGGTCTCGTCCCATTCGTCGATCTTTGTGATATCACAAATCCCGGAAAATATGCGTTGTAGTCCAAACGAGTCGTTCGTTGTAGTTTTTGAAAAGTGATTTCTGTTAAATAAAATATCTCCTTTTGAAGTGGACTTTGAACTTTGTAACTTTGCAGATCTTTTTTTATGCTCAAACAGCAACATTACAGACTAACTAAAGTTGAAAAAGTGAAAAAGCATAATAGGTGCATAAATGGTGGTCTATTCAATGCCTTTTTAGTCAGGAAATACTGTGAGTAAATGGCACTGTGGAAGATGCAAACCACAGAAGGTGACCTTAAACACACAAGGAGCTTTCTTTTCGGCACAGCGATGTTTACCAGCACACATGATCCTTCAATAACCTTCATTTATTGATCTAGGAGGTGCAGAGTACTTTCAGACTCCAAATACAAAACTTTTGCTCTGTCTTCTGACTGACACAATCTGACTGGCTATTGCTTTTCCACATATCCCACACTTCAAACAAAGACTCATAATGTGTCTATAATATGTTTGATTAAAGATAGTGAAGAATATAAAACTGCTACAGTGAAATATGATTATTGGGAATCAAGCAGCTATTTGGTGCGATAAATCTGTTTAACAGGACAATGTACACTACCATTTAAAAGTTTGAGACTGGTAAGACTTTTTAATGTTTTTGATAGAAATTTCTTATGTTCACCAAAGCTGCATTTATTTGATCGAACAAGCACTAATACTGCAAAATATTATTACACCTAAAGATAACTTTTTCTTTTTTAATATATTTCAAAATGTAATTTATTCCTGTGATGGCAGAGCTGGATTTTAAACAGCCATTACTTCAGTCTTCAGTCTCCAGTCTTCACATTATTATCAATGTTGAAAACAGCTGCACTGCTTAATGGAAATGGAAAATTTGTAACACTGTCAATTTTGGTTGTCAGTCCTGTACTTGAGTCCTTTAAACGTTATGTTCACACAAAGTACGGTTATTTGCGGGCGTGACAATGGCTTACGGCTGCTGTCGGTTAATGAAGATTTGACGGATGAACTCACGGTTCGATTGGATTCTTGTCAGTGACTTTTGTCACTGTCGCTATGGTTACTGGTAAGGAACACGGGCTTGACTCCCGTTGCACATTCATACAGACAGTATTCAAGACGCTACTGTAAGTTGCTGTGTGAACGGGACATTTCGAGACTCACACCTGTAAGTAAATGCGGTTGTCATTCCCAAAAACTGACAGTGTGAACGTAGTCTATATAATATCGGTGCATCCCTAGCTTATACTTAAGTTTAGGGATGTGAACAGCTCTTCCTGCACCATTTATGCAAGCAACAGACATGAATGATAGTGTACTTCAAATCAAGCGCTATTACTTTCAACAACTCGGCTCAAAGAAAAACAACCAAACAAATCTTACCGCCTTACATTGAAAAGGAGACCAGAGTTATATTTATTGGCCAGAATATCACAGAGACTTATGGGTGGGCTCTTTTGAGCCAGTAGGCATTACGCTAAAATGAGAACAACAGAATCAGAACACCTTAGATACCACATAGCAATAGACTTGCAACTGCAGTCAACACTCTAGATTCATGGTGGCAAGTTTTGCATGTGTAAGTTCCACTCACATTTTCACATTTAGTATTATTGTTGCAAAAACTTTAGGCTTTTGAGTGTTCAAGTACACCAGACTACCACCCTCTGAATAGTACAGTGTGTTATACTGAGAGACTAGGGGAAAGAACTTAAGAAAAACTTCTGATCTGAACTTCAGAAATCTATAGAAATGCTCTCGTGTGCTGTCTATATATAAGGATCTTCTTTCATACTCCTCAATCTTTGCTAAGATCCTATATTTAATTCAGAAAAAAAAGCAGTGAATTCAGCTTATGGATGGCATCTCAATTTTAGGTCACTATTTTTATTCACACCATGCAACCAAATTAAGCAACAAAGCCTTGTCTGAGCAGCAAACACAGCTCCTGCAGTGCCAGGAGCACTTCTCTGAATTCACAAGCTTAAGAAAACAGTTGGCTCTCTGAAGCAGTTCAATAAGAAGCAGACACATGCCTGGATGGATACAGGGGTGGAAATCAAGAGACAGCAGAGCTCAGAGAAAACTAGGGCTCAGAAAAACAAGAGCAGCATAAAACAGTTCCACGCAGTCTATCCATCAGTTTTAAGGACATGTGGTCCTTGACTTGTAAATGGTTTGTGCGGAAACACCTGGTATTAATGCTAATAAAATGACATAACCATCCAAAAATAGCACAGGCGGAAATCAGAATGGATAGCATAGTCACAGTGCTGCACTGGCATCTGTTTTTGGAAGCATTTATGGCTCATATTGTTAGACATATACTGTAAATATTAACATGCAATTAATACCTATTTCTATATGACCTAACTCATAAAAATGACTTTTGTTTGCTGTAGTCAGGTTGATTTAGTCATATTAAATATAAATGAAAATGAAAATATTTTTCATGTTAATAAAAACTGTTTGTTTAGATGTTTTCACATAAAAAAATGTTTTATATCTTTAACAGATATATTTGTAAAAATGAAAGAACATACTTTTAAATTCATCTAATGATTCTTGTTGTAAATATGCCTGACAATATTTATTGGTAACTATGACATTTTAGCGGTTGTCTTCTGTATGATAGTCATTATTTTTGCTCAGAAAAAAAATCATTCTAAAGTATGAAAATAATGTATAAAACTTTTACTGTTTTGATGCCTAAAAATTTAATGTGTGTATGTATGCAATGAAATTTATAGATTGCACTACATGTTTGCTTGCTTATTTGCTATATCTATTTAAGTCCATATGTCACACTATCAAGAAACAATGCTCCTGACCACAGGTCGAAAGCTGTAGTTCCAACCACACAACTTTGCAATGCTGTTTAAGGATGTTCGTTGGAACCATGGATTCAGGAATGGTTCAAAACACTGAACTATGTTGGTAACAATGAAACTTGCGGCCATAGTTGGCTAGCGATGCTTTTAGGAAATGCACCCCCGTATGTTCTTTGCCCAATGATGCACTAAGGTCAGTGGGAGATGTACATTCTAAACATGTAAAAAATAAATAACACATATCAATTTCATTACTTACATTTAACAATCACATTACATTAGGTGCATACATTTTTGGCATAATAAGTCATTTTACAGCCTGCTTCACTTGCAATAAAAAAGGTAAATTTATCTGATATTTTAAGAGACGTATTAAGCTTGACATACTTTCATTAGGATGTTTTTTCCTGCATTTTTTTGCATATTGGTTGCACCACAATGACTTTTCATGACATGAGTTCTCTGTCATTATTCAACTTTTTAAAACTGACAGCTCTTCAGCTCCCGTGGTCTCATGGGATAACAAATTGTCCACTGGTTCCACACTTCAGAATCTTAGCAGATGCAATGTGTCATATGAGTATAATTCGCCAACTGTAATCTTTTTAATTTGACAGACTGCTTTTTGCATACAGTGTAGCAGGTTTGGATGCGTACACTGGGCATGTTAGACACATCGTAGTGCTTTCATGGGCTAAGAATGATCTGTACTCATGAAATTTCCTAATCTTATTCCCCTGCCTTCTTCTCTTCTCTTCCAGCAGAAAAAGCTTAGGAAAACTTTTATGTGAGCAGGAAATATGAAATATTTTAACAAAGAATTAGGAAATAAACTAAGCTAAGTTTAGTCAGCGTAGCAAAGCTAGTGTTTTCCATCGTTCTCCATATTAATGAGTTTGGATCGGTTGTCCTAAGTGCTGTTGTTCTAGACACATACAAAAGAAGAGCCAAATGATTAAGCAGCAGCTTGGCCCAGACATATCAGGCCGGAACTTCACCTAATTGGATAAAATGAGATTCAGGGGTGATGGATTTTGATAATTGTTGGCACTTGTTAGCCACCTCACACGGGCCCTAGCATGCTGTCGTGCATATTAAGCCACAGACTTCCACTTATTGGGTGACGGAGACAGACTTCCCAATTATCTCACTAACGCCAAGGCAGGTTAATCAATGCGGAATTTTATCAAATTAAGAACCGTTTCAAGAGGCCTAATAAGAGACATGACAGACCAGACTTTGATGGGCAGGGATTTGAAGGCTCAAAGGCCTCACAGCAGCTGAGGGACCTGTGGTCACTCCTATCAAGAACTTTTGTTTGAGTTTGACCTTCATGTTAGAAAAAAATAGAGGTATTATTATAAAAATCAGAATGCAGCTTGGGTGCTTGACATTCCTGCACCCTCAGTGTGGCACACATGTCAGCAATATTTTGTTTTCAAATAAAAATCAAAAAGTTCAAAAGAGTCTGGCAAAGCAGTTACAAAAGCAGAAGGGTAAAGGCCAGCTTTCCAGCGTGCTATTCTGAAATATACGTTGAAGCACAATGTAAACCTTAATGCAGTTGTACTGTATGAGAGAGTTCCCCAATGAGAATAAGCAATATTGTACAGTAGTTTCTCTTCCTTGGACTATTTATGTACATAATTTAGCATTTGATGCATGATGCATCTCAGATGAATATATTGTTATAATGAACATACACACAGGGACAAATTTAGGTATTATGCCTGGAAAGATACAGTTTGTATTTTGGAATGGAGCCTGTTTTGGATGCAGTGCCGTCTACATCATTAATCAAAAAAAAAAAGAAGACGAAAAAAAAAAAAAATCAATAGCAATAGCAGTGAGTCCAACCTCCGGCTCCTCGTCAAATAGAGATTTGTTGATCAGATGTTTTCCTCAACATGCTTCATTCTGTATAAGTCACCCAACATTTGTCTAATTGCAGGTGACCAGGTGTATATGAATAGGCCTATGTGAAATCATTAACACCACAAGTAAAGATCATTTACTGATCATTAGCTTAAAATGCATGTGCAAAGCTCTTAAAACTCTTATGTATGTATTTTTTTTATGTATTTTAAGTAGTTATCATGAATTAATAATACGTTTTTGGGGAGTCAAACCACATGACATTCCACAATCTGAACTAATATTTTCTTGGCCAAATTATTTTGACCTTATTTCAGGAAACATTCCAGAATTTTGGAAACTTTCCAGGATTGTTTTGGAAATTTTTGGAAACTTTTGGAAAGTGTCTGAAAATTTACCAGAAATGTTCTGCCCCTTTGCAACGCTAATAGCAACATATGACTTTTATTTGGCAGTTAAAATATTACAAATATTCAAATAAACAAATAAATGCTTTCCTTTCAGCAATTTCCATTTTTTGAGGCTTTTTTGGGTTAGCGATTATTTATACGATGTGATTCGTACAGAAACATAAAATTGTAAGCATGAAGGTTCACCCCTAAACCTACAAAAAAAATAGTTATAAATTGCCATGAGAGTGTGTTGTCCATATATACCCACTATGAATCAAATAAAGCAAAATTACAGGGAACAAAAACAGTAGTCCTTAGATGCCATATTCGTTACAGCAGCATCTCACTTAATGGAGAAAGCAACTGACTGGATGAACTGCATATATACTGAAGTATAATGTACAGCAATTTCATACTGCATATTAACAAGATTAAAGAAGCTTCCAGTTATTTGTGTAAATTAACTTTAATAATATGAGATTAATTGTAATCTTGAATCGACTACTGTTTACAATCAAGACTAGCTAGTTAGTCTCTACAACGAGGCATCAAACTATTTAAGCAGCGAGTTATGTCGTTGTAAAGGAAACACAGCCCTGGACACATTTCTTACAATTTTACAGTGAACCATCCCTTCAAATCTAATTTTCTATCTCAGGTAGTGAATAATGCAGATGCTACATTCAGAGTTAGGTCCCTCTGGACTGAGCAGATTTTAAGTGTCTCTGTTTTTCTTATTGTCTCTGTAACAATTTTACATAACACCACAACCCCTAAAGTGACTGGAACAATTATTTTAAACCACTTTTTTAAGTGTTAACATTGTTTTTTGTGGCAATCAACATACCACAAATGTTGTCAATTGAGTCTAACTTTACTAAACCAAGAATATTCCTTAAAACTTACCAAAGGTTGCAGATCTTTATCATAGCAGTGTAAGACATCTTTACTGGAATGATTTTTGTGTACATTTTTCTCAATATTGTGTTGATGCTAATGTCAGGTTAGGCTGATGAGCCGACTTGTTTTTGGAGTGTGGTAAAAGGTGACATTGTCATTTCAAAAGCCAATGACATGATTTACTGCACTGTAGGCAGACTGCAGAAAGTCCTCGCCCTGTCACTGCCAATGATTGATTGTCCTGGACACATTTCTTACAATTTTACAGTGAACCATCCCTTCAAATCTAATTTTCTATCTCAGGTAGTGAATACTGCAGATGCTACATTCAGAGTTAGGTCCCTCTGGACTGAGCAGGGGAGCAGCTGCGCCTAACAAGTGGAGCATCAAAACTGTCATGGCTCATTCTCTAGCAAGATAAATCAGTTTAAGCAGGACAACACCACACCACCCAGCCTTTCCTTTTTTAACCAATCTCCTTCTGTTGCTTCATTCACTATCTAATGTGTGCATGCACACGCCAATTGGTATTTTAGGGGTAAATGTATGCATCCCTAATACTGTATGTATTTGTGTTATTCACTCAAGAGCCACACAGTATTTTATTTTGTGTGTGTTTTTTAAATATACTTTTTATTAGTAGTAGTAGTATTATTATTATAAACATTACTAATTTTATTATTAATGGTATTCAGAAGTTGACACATTTTTGACATTTGTGTTATTTTTTTATATTATTTTTTTCTTATTCATTGCTGTGTCAACATTTCTAACCACAATACATGCAACAAACTGGTAAATAAATTTGCCTTCAAGGGATTGCACTCTGGGTAGACTTTGCGTCAGAGCGGTGAAGCCTATAAAAAGCAACTGGTGCGCTCTGCCAGAGGCAAAGCGAATTCAGCAGGCTTGCCGAGTTGTGTAGAAACTCCGAAAATACTTTGAAACTTTCTAAACTCCTTCCTGGTACATGCAACTTTCACAAACCTGGGTTGGTGGTTGATAAATGCAAAAAAGATATTAATATTCTTGTGGCTCGAAAACCATAATGAAAGTTTAGCAGTAGAAACGCTGCATCAGTTTGATGATTCGGTTTCATTCATAACATTTTAACATGTATACAGTATGAGGCTTTGATCAGTACTGCAGATCCTGTAGTTTGTAATGATGACCTTGACAAAATAACATGTATGCACGTAAAAAAAATTGTAAATGCAATAACAAAACTGCAAAATTAGGGTTTTTCCTTTTGCTCCAGAAATTTTCAGATACAAAACTGCAAGTGGACACTCCTGTAAGCTTCCTATTCAGTAGCTTGCATACCATAGGATGTTGCATGCATGCATTTGTCACCTTGTTTGTAATAAAAAATAGTAGTTATGTTGTTGTATTGGTAAGAAGGTCCACCAAGACACCGTTAGTAAGAGATAGTAAGGCTGTAAACTGCTAAAAATTTCAATTTGAATGGCAGCTGCAATCTCTTTAATGGGTTTAGTATTAAGTCCATTATTATGTGCTTCCTCCATTTTGCCTTGTGGTAGGGCCACTGCTGGCTCGACAGCACATTAGCCACTACCGGCCTGAAGTAGGTGTTTTGTTACATCATAAAATGTTATGAGAGCTATTACAGAAAGCCATCATCCTCTGCCACTCCATTGAGATGCTTGCCGAGATAGACAATCAGGGTGGAGGGAGGGGTCTCTCTTTTCGACAGCATTACTTACCAGGTAAAGGTCTTATATAAAGGCTTTCAGTGCCTGGGTACATTAAAACAAGTACACAGTCAGGAAACTTATATACACAATTGTCTGTTGAGTCTTGATAAGAATCACTGTATCTACTAGTGAGCAACACTTAAAGATCTATATGAAAAATTCTCACATGAAAAGGCATTTTACTGAAGCAAACCCTTTTAACATTTTTCTAACTAACTTCTATATTTATTTTTAAAACACTACTTTTTTTTTTTTTAACTAAAGTAATCTATCCATCTTTTTCAGTTTCATTATTCATTAGATATTAGTACTTAATCCAATACCAATCAGTCACAATAGTAAATATTGCACTGATACTTGTAACTAATTCCACATTTTTGTCATTGAATTGTAATGGGATCTGTGATTCGGAGATCAACTGTTCATTTCCAACTATATTTACTCCAGTTGTTGCTGATTCCAGCTCTAGTAGTAATAGATACTACTTATTCTTTAATTACTTACACTCTAAAAAATGCTGGGTAAAATAGGGACAAACCCAGCAATTGGGTTGTTTTGACCCAGCGGTTGGGTTAAATGTTTAACCCAACTTTCTGGGTAGTAACCCAACCGCTGGGTTTGTCCCTATTTTACCCAGCACTGGCTCGTATTTAACCCAGCATTTTTTAGAGTGTACTATTCAAATAGCTATAGTATATATTACTATTTTCCAACTACTAACAGAATAAAAACTAGTACCTTAGTAACTACTGAGTATACCAATTGGTACTATTAACAATTGAATCTTTCTAATAGGAATCTAATAAATACAACTAGAAGAGATACTAGTAACTATTGGAATAAAAAAACAATCAGTACTATTGTGTAAAGAATAGCCTAGTTACTATAACTATGTACTCTTTTCACATTTCCGGGGATCTCAGAAGCAGATGTTGTCATAGTTGGGTAAACTGGTGAACAGAGACTACAACAAAAAAATATAATGTTTCCGTTTCCATTTTACCCAATATTAAAAGAAAAAAAACATGATAGTGACATTCTGTGAATTACCAAAGAGGGGGGGAATATAGAGATTGATTACATTGATCAGAAGAGAGAAAGATTTGCTTTTTACCCAATATTAAAAGAAAAAAAACATGATAGTGACATTCTGTGAATTACCAAAGAGGGGGGGAATATTGATTACATTGATCAGAAGAGAGAAAGATTTGCAGTCACTCCCTCTTCTGTTGTGTTAGAAACACTCATGCAGCAACGTTAACTAGTTTTCTGTAATTTAATGCCTAGGTAATAAACCACGAAGTAGCTTTTGTGCTGTAAATAAACATTAAAATATAATAAATGTAAATAAAATATAAAAACATTGCTAGATTTATGCTGTAGGTAACTATGAAAACATGTCATCAGTCTGTGAAAAGAGTCCATTGTAAATATATAGCCAGAAGTAATTATTTAATATCTGAACCACAGAACTTCAGAGAAGTTGGCAAAATGTACTACTAACTAAAGGAGATAGTAGATGGATGGAAGTCACTAGTGGAATAAGTACTAGTGAACTAGTATTTAAAAAACATACCATTAAAATCAGTTTTCAGTATACTACTGGATACTCATAATTTTGAAGGAAGACAAGATACACTACTTGAAATACTGCTTGTCCCTACGAGACCTTGAGTGGAGGAAGCAGGGGAAAAAAAGTGAAAAGCGAGTGCGCCGTCTAGTGGTAATTCAAGGAAAACCTCATATGTGACAGTGGTGTGCTCAGCAGAAATGGCAAAGCATGCGAAATGCAAATGTTGACCAAACTTTAGAGGAGAAACTTACGGTAAAAGACGTACTCAGTGTAACTTGACCATATCTTGTCGTCAGTGTGCTGGTTGACGAACGAGGCCGTCACTGAGGAGTTACAGGCGACCATCTGGAAGCCGCACTCCGAGAGCATGTCGAAAGAGCGCTCCAGGTGCTTGAACTTGAGGTAAAAGCGGGACGTGTACCTGTCAGGGGTCCTGTCTGGGTCCCTGCTCTCGTTCAAGGTCTCGCCAAAAACTTCTTTGGCCAGCGCAATCCTCCCACAAATCATAATCCGCGGCACCCTCCGGAATTTGGCATCGGTTTGACTCTCCCTGCCCATCGTACAAGACCCGCGATATCCGACTGTGATGAACCCGCTTTTTCTGTCGGCGGGAACCAGCGACGGTGGAGGGCACATCCGCTGGTCGCTTCCTTGAGAGCCGTCCTCGTAATCGCTGTGGATGTATTCGTCGGGACTGGGCTTCAAGTCGTCCGGGGTTAAGAGTTTCACCAAGTCAGGCAACTGAAAGTACTCCGCTTCTTTCCTCAGCCTTCCCTTCTCAGGGAAGTGGTCAGGGAGGACCACTTGCCTGTCTCTGAGGTAGTCTAACACATATCTGAACAAAAACCCATCCCGGTCGATGAAGTAACGACCTTTGGGGTCCCTGGCAAGATCATTTGATGCGTTATTTTTCGGAGAGAATATTTTCCCCAAAAGGGAGCCGGGGTTGCTGATTAACGTGGCGTGACGGGTATAATACACTTGGCCCCCCACGTTTAGTTCAACAACGTCTGGAAAACTGCTGTCTTTAGCTTTAGAGTTTCCACTTAACGCCATTGTTTCGGTCATGGGTGCCAAAAAATATCCGTATTCGGAAAGTTCGCTCTACAGCTTCGGAAATGATTTAGAAAATACAGACGATGGACCATGCACATTAAATGGCAATAAAAATAGCATTTCAACCAACTAATTGGAGCAGGTACCTTGCAGTTACTTAAGAGAGTAATCCACCTCTTCTCTGAAGTTGAAACAAATCGAAACAGAGGGAATGAACGGCGGTGAATCCGAGGAGGAACTACTCACGCACACCAGAGACTATCGGTTGCTCAGCAGCGGATGGACACGGGTGCGTATTCGCTCGCCTGAAAAAGCTAGTAGCCTACATTTGTATGCAAACGGAAGATTCTGTTTAATTTCTGCAAAACACATTATAAAATAAAACTTTTTTTTTCCTGTTGGGCAGGTCCAAAGTTCCTTACAAGTTCAACAGCGGTTCGAATCCAACTTTTGACAATCAAATAGACACAGATTGGATAGTTTAAAAAAAAAAAAAAATGAAAACAGTTCAAAGCACATTTTATAGCGACTATGGGGTTGATCAATAATCCCAGCTGTTCAGAAGAAAATCCCGTCTGTGATCCTCTGACATAATCCAGGGTTTGCGTGATGGTGGGGTTTAGAAGTGAAGATGATGCAGCATCGCTCTCGTTGCGCCCGCGATCAGGGCTGTGGCGCGGGAAAATAACCGCCTCAGCTGTTGTTGCCTCAGCGGGCGGGGGAAAAAAACATAATGGGTTATCAGAAATTACATCATCTTAAAGGAGTATGCACGCGATGCTATGGCGTTGCTGGTATACCCCTCTGTGTGTAATATCAGTGTCAGCCAGCTGTGTTAGCTATACTTCATGCAGTCAGCATATTGATTTAGCTACAGGAAACCGACTGCCTGGAATGACATTTTGTGCTCTCGTGCATTAATTCAATCGTTTGCCAATGACTTACTGTACTTTTAGAAAAAGTGTTCTCGGGGTGTGTGAGGTTGTGTTCAGTGGAGGAATCCACAATCAATTTCAGGACCATGGACAGCGAAAACAATACCTACTACCAGCCTCAGCCCTAGCTTGCTTGTGATGATACCCAAGCGACACCCTTCTTAAAATACAAAGGTCAGGTATACAGATTCATTTATAATGTTTGCAAAAATTAATTAGTGTGGAATTATAATGATAACAGATTAAATAATTAGCTTAATTGTAAATGAAAAAAAAGTCTTGTCACGTCATCATATAAGGCAAAATAAATTATTTGGAAAATGTTTACTTTATTTTAAGTTGACACTATATTTTTTTTCCTGCATACTATTAGATGATAAACCTAAAAAGAAACATTTTCAATTCAATTCAAATGTGTCTGTACTTTTACAAAGCAGTTTTACAGAGAATACTGCCTTACAAACACCAGTGAGCAAGATAAAGGCAGTGACCATGAGTTTGCATGATGCGAAACTTACAGATTAAAAATAAATACTCTACTTTTACAAAGCAGTTTTACAGAGAATACTGCCTTACAAACACCAGTGAACAAGATAAAGGCAGTGACGGTGAGTTTGCATGATGCGAAATTTACAGATTAAAAATAAATACTCGATGTTTACTTTATTTTAAGTTGACACTATATTTTTTTTCCTGCATACTATTAGAGGATAAACCTAAAAAATAAACATTTTCAATTCAATTCAAATGTGTCTGTACTTTTACAAAGCAGTTTTACAGAGAATACTGCCTTACAAACACCAGTGAGCAAGATAAAGGCAGTGACCATGAGTTTGCATGATGCGAAACTTACAGATTAAAAATAAATACTCCCCCCCACCCCATGCAGATTTGTTTTTTCTTAATGTGATTGTTGTTTTATTATGTTTAAAAAAGATTTATGTCTGTCAGTAGAGAATTAATATAATATTTTATAATGTTGCAGATTTATGTAGTGTTCATAAATACCAGTTTTGTTAAAGGTGCTTACAGAAAAGATTTCTTTTTAATATCTGTTAAATAGTATTGCATATGGGACAAAAAGCATATGACAACCCATAGTAAGACCCACTGTAGTCTTTCAGGAACATTAGACTCTTTTCCTAAAAGCATACTGGGTAACACTTTATTTTAAGGTGTCCTTGTTACACATGTTAGATGTACATACTATTATAACAACAATTAATTATGCATAATTACTTGCACGTAACCCAAGCCAAACCCTAATCCCAACCCTAACCATACAGTAAGTACATGTAGTTAATTAATATTACTCAGGACTTATATGTATAATTACACTGTAACAAGAACCCCTTAAAATAACGTGCAACCGCATACTGTTATGTCAAAATTATTTCCATGTGATATTATTTGCCTTTATTTTCTTTATTGTAGATATAGCTACACTTTTAGCATTTGATATAAAAAAAATTTTCACAAAACTCAGTTGTCCCATCAGTATTCAATAAAAAGAAAAATATTTCTTCTGCTCTGGTGTACCCCCACTGTAAAAAATGACCGTGAATTTAAAGGTAAAAGACTGTAAAAATGCTACAGTAAAAACCTGTTAAATGGTTAACGGTAAATTCCCCTACTATATACGGTGAAAAACTGTATTGGACATTACATGTATTGGACATAAATTTTACGGTAGTATACCGTTTTTGAAGTGCAAAATACCGTATAATTTACAGTAAATTGACATTCCCGGAATTCCCTGCGTTACATTTCAAATTTGATGTTTTTATGTTGAAATAACTATGTTTCTTCTTATCAGTTTTGTATTTTAGGGTTGTGTGTACACCTAAT
>NW_015662004.1:446199-457562 GCF_001515625.1 Sinocyclocheilus rhinocerous | reverse complement strand
GGTTATCAGTGTATTACAAAGGTGCAAAACAGATTTCAGTACTTCAATAGGTTGCTATATTAACATTATATCAGTTAATGAAATTACGGTATTTAACTGTAAATTTAAGTTAAAACCGTAAAACCTAAAACGTTGCTACCGTATTTTTTACGGTAATATTCCGGCAACCACAGCTGCCGTTTTTGTACCGTAAATTTTACGGAATTTTTTTTACAGTGTACTACTGTGGAAAGTATGCTACTTGCTAGATAGATAGATAGATAGATAGATAGATAGATGATGGATGGATGGATGGATGGATGGATAGATGGACCGAGGAGCGACAGTGCATTCATTTGTAAGTAGGCCATGGGCTGTATTCATAAATGCATGCATGCCTTCACCTCTTGTATGCTGCTCCTTTTTCAAAGATACTGGAGTATAGCAGTTGACAGGCTTACTTTAAATAGCTCAAACTCGACTCATGGCTGGCAGATTTCCTGCTGTTATTTCATGACTGTACACTACATCTCTGAAAGCATTGGCATTCTTAATTTTTGAAAAGCTTTTCTTTAATTTGAAGAGTCTCTAAGGGCTCTCAGCAGGTAGCCGTTTGTAGCAGACAGGCCGATTCCTCTTGTGTCTCTCTCATATGTGTCCTCAGAAGAATTGTGTTTGAAAACACAAAGCTTTATGATTTCAGGTAAACCAGATAAACCAGGCCAGATTACCCAGAAATTTGGGTAGATGTAACTGTCTAGATGTAAGGATGGAGACTTTGGCCTGCGATTTTTGGCCACAGTGTCTCTCTAATTTAAATGCTTTTTATTCATTTTTTATTTTTATACGTTCATACCACTGGAACATTAAAGGCAGTCCAAACTCAAGCTGTTCTAGTTTTAAAAGGCATGATAATAGTTACAAAAACTTTCTGTGCTATCACAATGGTGTTCATTTAACAAATTAAATGTTGTTTTATGAAAGAAAAAAATCACAATTTTTTCTTATTTTAGAAAAGAAGACCTCTTTCGTGTTAGAGTTTAGATACCAGGACTCTTCTCTAGAGAGGCAATTATCCTGGAAGACTTCAATGTTCCCTGCACTTCACGGTATTCTTTGACTAATGTATTTGCGAAGGTCAGTTAAAGGTCTTCAAGGGCACTGTTTCCTATAATAAACCAAGTCTAATTGATGTTATGTTATAATACATAGTGTTGGGGAGTAGCTAGATACAAGTAATGAAATTTTTGAGGTAAAACAGTTAAAAAAGATGATACACACAAAAAAAGAAAGATGCTACACAAAGGCACTTACCATAAATTACCATGGCAAATCCTTGGCCATTACCATATGTTATTTAATTATTAATTAATTTATTTGTTTCTTTGTTTTTTTGCCTATTTGTGTATTTATTTATTTATTTATTAGCATGTACCATATTATTTAAGCAACTTGTATTGTGCAAATACTGTGCACATAATTATGGTACCTTTTCTAATTATACACATCATTTTTGTACAGACTAAAGAAAGAACAAAAATGCACAGAATATTTGACCCTTGAGCGTCAATTAAAAAAAGTTACACATAGGTCCATAGTGGACAAAAATGTCCAAGTCAAAAAACTGTCATAAAAATTTGTGCACAAGGGTTAAATAAAATAATAAAAAAAATAGCAATAGCAATAAAATAATGAAAATAAATACAATAATTATGTTTATTAGTGCCTGTGGAGTGATTTTCTTTTTCTGTTCTTTATGCGGATCAGAGAAAAAATAGCATGGATGGACAGTGCACAACGATCTGATAAATAATACATCTTTTTATACTAAATTCATAACAAATGAATACATATTACTTAAAATGATGATTATTTTGATAATCAAATTATCTGTCAGTTGTGTCTTTGAAAATGTATTTGAATTAAAAATAAATAAATTTTAATTTTTTAAATCCAAATCCAAAATTGATATTCCACATCCTGCCCAGTCTTGTGCTGCAAACAATGAGCAATTTTTTTAAGGCAATGAAAACAAATACATTGAATGTGCATATGTACGTTCTGTGTAATTAAACATTATGTGCAAACAAGCTGTTCAAATTATACAGACTTCTTACCATTTGAAAGTAGAAGTTAAAATCACTAAATTAAACACAGATTCATCAAAGCACGTGACAGGGCAAGTGTGTTAAACTATATGCTCTTTAGATTGAAGCGTTATATGAAGTTTTCTTCAGCTCACATCCTCAGCTGTTTCCAGATGTGTTTTGTCCATAGAAATGCACTGATCAGTGCTAAATCTGATTTTTTTTCCCGTCCACTGTGCACAGACATGATTAACTGATCATCAAATTTGTTTTTAAATTATTTTCATTATCAGTTATTATTTATTTTGTTGATTAGTTGTTGCAGCCCTACTATAAATTATACGTGTAGCTTGGAAAGCTAGAGTTTTAAAGATGCTTGCCCAATACTGATATTACATGCATGACTCAACAAAAAGAAAAGTTGTTGAATAAAGTCTGCAATAATATCTAGAGCTGCATGGGGTTTTCAGAACGTAGCTGAAAATACTTTCCTCTTTGTTTGTCAGTTGCCCTTCTGATTCACTATAACAAAAGCAATTAGGTTTAATGCTGTGAAACAGTATGTTGTTTTTTGCAGCACTCTGAGTAAGAGGAAAACTGCATCATTACAGGAAGCTAATTTGTTTATTCCTTTTTAAATATTAAGCACCAAAGAAAGAAGAAAAATCGAAAGGAAGTGGTATTCTGTATGTCTTGAGGGAATTGGTTGTTTGACCTCTTAATCACTCCTTATTCACTGACCTGTACTCAGCAGAGTCAGGGCCACACAAACAACTTATTTTCAGAAACATGAGTAGTGTTCCATTGCCATGTCAAACAAGTACAGAGAGAATATGATTCACAAAATTACATATTTTGTCCCAGTAGCAAAAAAACAAAAACCCTAATCTCTAAAAGAGATTTAAAGACTGTGCTGTCTTGTGATAATCATTGTCTTCTGTTAATTTTTATAAGTTAAAATGATTTGATTTCATATTCATCACAATGAATAGCCTATATATTAAGGCTGTCAAAATTAACTCATTAATTGTGCAATTTTATTATTATTATTATATATATATATATTATTTTTTCAATTTAACGCATCAACATATTTAACGCAACATCCATTTTTTTCCCTGGCATCCTTTTGGTTAGCATTACAGTTATATTTTTTATATTATAGTTATATTATATTTTCTATCAGTAGCAGTATTGGTATCAGTGATACTGGCCTTCATTAATAAAAGGCTAGTACAAAGATGCCATTAAACACATATTTAACATATACCAAAAACATATTTAAAATATACCATCTTTATGTTTTTTTCTACATTAATTTGGAGATTCAATGTGAAATTATGACAATATAAATATATAAATATGCAATTAATCCCCATTCATTACAGAAAATGAGATTAATTAGATAATTCTTTTAATCGATTGACAGCACTGATGTGTGTGTGTGTGTGTGTGTGTGTACGTGCGCGCATTCTTATTTTATTACATTGCAATGAGATTCAAACAAAACTTGCCCTCTTTAATTCTATGTGTATGAGTATCAAGAGGTTTGTGTTAGTTTGCAACTATGTTATGCAATACTAAATATTTGATGATATTACACAGAAGACAGCACAGAGAAAATGAAATGTAAGCATAGGAAATCTTCAGTTAAGTGCTGATCAGATACAGTTCAAGTCTTATTAAACCCTACAGCGATTTTATTAAACCCTATAGTGATTTGCTTGGTGCTTTCAGGTTTTCTTGCCACCGCCCAACAACTGTTGCAAACATACATGCTCACAGTCACACACAGAGCTAAACTAGGTCTGCCGGATTCTCAAGGGACAGGCTGCTGCATCACTGAACATTAAGAGCATTAGCTAGTTTACCCCAACTCATAAACCACTGGGTGATGCGAGGGTAAAACATTTTGCTTGATTGACATCATGATTATCTTTCTCTCTTTCTCTCTTTCTCTCTCTCTCTCTCTCTCTCTCTCTCTTATTTTTTCATCAGAACAGATTTGGAGAAATGTAGCATTCTATTACTTGCCCACCAATGGATCCTCTGCAGTGAATGGGTGCCGTCAGAATGAGAATCCAAACAGCTGATAAAAACATCACAATAATCCAGAAGTAATCCACATCACTCCAATAAAACAATTAATTGTGAAGTGAAAAGCTGTGTGTCTGAAAGAAACAAATCCAGCATTAAGGCGTTTTAACTTTAAAGCATTGCTTCTGGTCAAAATATGGCTCCTTAAACCGCAATAATGCTTAAGTCCTTGCCTTGTTGTCAGGCACGGCGCCAGAATTTTTTCTCTACCGGTGCTAATGGGGGGCTAGACCAATATGTGGGGGTGCTAAGAAAATAAATGATATTGATGACGTCAGAGTTACTTCATAAAGAAATTGTCGTTTTTTTTAAATAAAAGCAGCTATGGTACACACCATATTCAACAGAAGTGTAGTTTTAATTTATATTTTGCCAACGAATAGGCAAATTCATCAAAATAGATATAATCTTAATACAAGTGACCATAAGACAACGACAAAAACTTTTTACATACAAAGGAAAGACTTCAGAACTGGACAGCACCCATGCGTCTAGCATTAACAACACAATACATTTGTATGCATAATCAGAACTGTGCATACTTTATACTTAAAACTTAAATAAAACATTAAAATGAACACCACATCACAACCTTAGTGACTATGTAATGGATTGCATATAGCCTACAGAAGGACTATACGTCTGTTGCCGTGGTTTAGCGCAAATGAGGGCTAAACCTGGGGGCTAAACCGGGGCTATTCAAAATTCTGACGGGGCTATAGCCCCACCTAGTCCCGGTGTAGCGCTGTCACAGCTTGTTGTCCTCTTACAACAAAATCCACGTGAGAATCCTTAAAAAAGCCATCGTTTTATGTTCCAGGGGAAAATGACAGCATGCAGATTTGGAATGACATGAAGTTTCTGTCATTATTTACTAACCCTCATTTTTGGTGAACTATCCCTTTAATGCACTGCAGGTCCATTATCAGCTGTTGTGAACCTGCAGGACAATGCAGGTTTGGAAAGGATGTGAGCAGCACTCTGTCTGGAAGCGTAGACTATTTTAGCAACACTGACATGCAGGCCCACACTGAACCTGCAACTGCAGAAATCCGCAGAAAGATCCATAGATATCCACAGAATAAAAACACCCATTATTTACAAAGTTCTATGCGTAGCCCGATCCTTGTGTTTTTAATAATTTGGCAAATACGACTGTGCTTTAAAACTGCCCAAAGATAAATACTGTATGAGCTTATCTGTAATACAAGATTCCAGAGACAGGAGCAGGCGCTTAAGAGAACACACAAGGCCTTTATTTGCTTATATTTGTATTATTTTATTTATTAGTAGTATTTATTTAGTTGCTCAAACCAAGTGCTTATTTAATGCAATCTCACCGTAGTATAACCATAGGAGGGTCAACATAAAGTGCACTGAGTTGATGGCCACAACATTTGCTTTACATATATAACTTTCAGCTTGGGAACTCCATAAACATTCTTTAAATCTGAGTAATAACCTTCGGATGTTAGTTGTGTTTTGTCTGAATGATGTTAAGCCTACTTTGTGGGCGTTTCCTTTAGATGAAATGTTGCTAAGCAACAGTTTGGCCCGGGAGAGGGGCGGCACCGCGTTCCTATTAAGTACCAGAGGGATATTCCGTAATCAGCATGAGTCTTGTTTTTATTTTTCTCCATGTGCTTAGTTTTTTTCTTCTTCTTCACCAGGTTAAAGTAACCTTCTGAAGTTTTTTTTTTTTCCTGTTTTCTTCAACTCAGAGTAAAATTGTATTGCTTAATGCTTCTGTCACCAGTTACTTACCCTGATGTCGTTCCAAACCTGTATGACTTTCTTTCTTTTATGGAACACAAAAGAAGATATTTTGAAAAGCGTTTCAGTCTTTGTTTTTGTCCATATAATGAAACTCAGTTGAGTCTGATGCTCTTCGAAATATTATCTTTTGTGTTCTGCAGAAGAAAGAAAGTCACACAGCTTTGGAACAACATGAGGCTGAATAAATGATGACAGAATTCTCTGTTAAGGTGTGTACATGTTGGCAAAATTTTGCAGGCAAAAAAGATCCATTGCCAGTACAGAAAAGCACAGCTCGCACAGAAGTTACTTCAAAACCATGCAGATTTCTGTTGGGACAATGTGGCATATGTGTGTGACAAATGTTGTGAAATCTGCGTGGGAAATCTTTCGCCCTTATGTGAAATTCTCGTTTGTGTGGATTTTTATTGAAATGACTTGATTTAGCCGCTGGAAATTTGCTGAACAATCAGGGCCGTACACTGGACATATAAATACAGAGGTCCCAAAACTGAGCTTGTTGGGGGCAGAGGGTTTGAGGGCAATCGTCACGTTGACAGTTACGAATCACATTACATGAATCATATAAATTATATATTTTCATCTCATGGTGATCAATTGAAGTGTCGCTCTGGAATTCACTCTCAGCCTGGTCTGTGAACAGTAAAGCACGCCAGCTTGTTTCAAACATTATGACATTGACACGCACTATTAGTCTGCTGAGACAGCTCATGAGAAAGGTGGATTTTCTTGCCGTTGTACAATATCCTCGCAGCACCAAAGAAGAGTTAATATTATACAATTATTTCACGACTTTTATTATATACACCTTAAAAAAGGACGTTCGGAACTCAGGGACCTCAATAGTGGATTTCAGTCAGGCCCACTTCATCAAAGTATGTTTATTACAATTATATTTCATACAGTTAGTGTTGACGGTATGGTTTTGTTCTGGGCAAAACTCCCCACGCCTATCCATGCAGCCATGCTTGGACAGAGCGAGGGAGAGCAGCAAGTCAAACCCCCCTGGGGTACAGAACAGATCCAGTATAAGCATACATAATTATATATATGAACAGAAGAAAACCTAATCTTAAATTGTGAACTATGTGCACTACAGTGACCAGTAAGTGCATGGCCAGCAATTCAAAGCTTCATGCTTACTTACTTCTAAAAATCCTACGTTTCCACATGAATCACATCACTCTAAATCATATGAAAATACCACTTCAAAAATAGTTACGTTTTCTTGTGAGATCAAGGTTGTTTAAACTCACTGTCTAGGAGAAAGAGATGACATATCAAGGAGACCCACAAAAATAAACTGTGCATGAGCGTTCATGAAATGCATGTAAATATCTCTGTAGGTTGGAAAGACAATAAAAACTCAATGATAAATTCATTCGTATACATACAATGATGCAGTGCAGCTGATTTTTTTTCTATAAATGCGTAGCAGGTATTTAAACACTGAGCTATTCAAATCATTAAAACTTGAATGCCACTTTGCTTGCGCATTTTGCTTAATGTGGTTTCATATCCTCAGCATCTCATTAAGCTCAGGCATACAATAGTATGCCATTCCTGGCTTCTGCTATTTTTGGAGCCTTGGAGGGAATTGCATGATTCACTCTCTGGATCCTAAACTAACTTTTGTCAGCCTGCAGGTCTCCAGCAAGGAGCAGCTGATGATGAATTATTTGTTCGGGGAGGGTTTTAAGGAGGCCTGTTTGCCGCATGGGGTTAGACTATAATTGAGACAGAGCCACAGCCACGGAAGGACTCTGCCACTGCCAGCTGTGATTCCATTAGATGCTGCCATGCCCCTGTGGTACCCTGTCCTCGCGTCGCGCTGTTTTTCCCGTTACACTTCTCAACCCTGAAAGGCACAGCTGACTCGCAATTTTCAGCGTAACAACAGATCGTGCTGCACGGATTTTACTGACGGACTTGAAGGGGTGATGATGTGTTATGCCCTGGGCTACTGGATTTTGGTGTCTGGCTTTATGTGGGAGATAATTGTTTAGGGTAACGAGGGAGCGTGCTCAGATACATGCGCTAACAAACACACATACGCACACGGTCGAACAGCTTCCACATGGAGTCTAATGACTTATTTATTGCCCTTAAAGGCAGAGTAAGTGATTTCTGGTAGCCAATGTTGATATTTGAAATCACCAAAACAAACACGCCCCTACCCCAAAAGGGTCTTGCCCCTATTTTGATAGCTCCGCCCCACATATACGTACACAACCCAGGCAACGATTAGTTCTGTGAAACAAAGCAAAACCAATGTTACACCGTGTCTACGGAGGTGAGCGGTGCGGTGCAACAAATCCCCGACAGAAAACTGCTGCCGGGTTCTATTTATGACGTGTTGACACAAATTTCAAATGGTTTTCAACGGTCGTTTGATCGCGTCCAGTGTAGGCAGACTTTAGCTGTTGTAGACACGGTGTTACTCACCTATTGAGAAGAAACAAAGCAACCTCGGCGTCCGATCGCAGGCCTCTGCTCCTTGAGTTCTCTCCAGCGCTGGAAAGCTGATCCGATATTTACACGGGTCCTACTTCTTGCCTTATCGTTCCGCAGACGTTTTCCTCTTTAGTTTTTTATCCGCCATCTCTATCTTTCTGTCGCTCGGCTCGGCTAATGTCCGTCCCATGCACTGAAAGCTCTCTCCTCCACATCACGAGTAGACACGCCCCTTATTGCTGATTGGCTACAAGTTTGTTTTGCGATTCGGCCCGAATCAGTTTTCTAAAGTGTTTTTGAAAAATCACATACCCTGCCTTTAACCCACACATCAAAAAGGTTTGAAATATAAATGAATGAAGAGGAAGCAAAATATACGAGTCTGGAGGTGTTCGTTTGCTCTGTTCGGTGCTTAAGCATTTCCAAAATTATGTTCTCACTAACAGACCTTAAAGGAAACAGTGTGTTTGTAAACAAACATGCCCTATTTCCACAGGTCTCTGATGCATTCAGTCAGAGCATGGAATCAGAGTGAAGAGAGGGTGTGTGTGTCTGTGTGTGTGTGTGTCTTTGTACTTGCTGAAAAAAAGCAGGTTGTTGTAATCTGCACGTACATCCAGCAGGATTAAAGCACAACACATTAGCAGAAGGTAATTAGAATGGCGATTCACTGACCTAGATTTGTGTGCGCACACACTGACACTTTTAAATTTTCTTTCATTAAACTTGTTCTAATATTAATACATTAGCCCCCGGTTTCACAGACAAGGCCTAGTCCCAGATTAAAATGCATGTCTGGGCTGTTTTAACTGAAAGAAACTTGCACTGACATATCTACAAATATCTCAGTGCCATTGTTTTGTCTCAAGAGGCACACGAGTAGTGTTATTTTCAAAGGAACATTTATAAAAGATACTTAAATGTCCTAATTGAACTCTGGCCTACACCTGGCTTAGTCAAAGCCCTGACTGTGAAACCAGGCCTAGGAGTATTCTCAATGAGCAACTGTGTGCCCATGGTTAGTCATTTGCATTAAATCTGCCTAAACATCTCCATATTTACAGCCTTTCGTCACTCCCAGCAAACATATGATGCTCTCTAAAGATGTGCTCTAGCCTGAGAGATCGTGCAGCAAGCTTCTCGAACAATGCCACGTGTGCCATTCTCAAAACCAGTTCAAATACAATAAACACCTTTTATTTGACCTTTTTAGAAGAAGAAGACGAAAAATAACTACTTTTATGATGCATTTGTGGTGCTTTTTGGAGTTTTTTCTCATCCACTTTTATTGTATGGAAAAGAGCAGCGTGAACATTCTTCAAAACATCTCCTTTTGTGTTCCACAGATGAAAGTCTTACGGGTTTGGAACAACACGAGAGTAAGGAAATGATGACGGAATGTTTATTTTTGTGTGAACTACTTGTTTAAGAACAAACAAGTAAGTTTTTTTTTCGTACAGATACGTAGCCTACAGATAATGTAGGCATTTGACTTGATGTTAACATCATCTTCTTGTAACCAAGACCGTTCCTGCAAGAACAAAGGCAGGAAGTATGTCAGCACCTTAAGATGCATCGGTGCTACATTGTTTATCACCGTTCTTGTGGAATTTTTGAATCTCAAAATGACATTTTCTGCAGTGCTGTCAGTGCCTTTGACTTCTCTGCCTCCACTTTCTGAATATTTACTCTACATCCTACACTCCGATCTGCTGGCATCCACGTGCAGAGTGTGATGAAAGAATCAAGAGAATCTGAGAAGGGGCTCACACAGTCATGTTCAAACAACTCACTGGCTTTTGTATCTTGAGCTATACCTTGTGTTCTATTTTGATTTCCTGCCACTAACACAGGGTTACAGTTTACAGCAACTTATATGTAGCCTGTGTCAATAATACTGTGCATCAATAGCCAATCACAGTCTATCAAAACATATATGATTAAAATCATAATAATTAAAGCAATATCACATAATAAAGAGTGTGTTATGGCCTTATGCAGCTTAATTTGGTCGAAGGTGATTGCAGCTGTGCTGATAAAGCCTCCAATACTTAGACAGACAATAAATATATGTAAATAAGTCAAACAAAACAAAGAGGGTTCCGTTTTACGCCAAGGTTTGGACAGTTTCTACATGTTATTGAGTAACAAGGAGGCAGCACGATTGTGTGATATTGCTTAAAGAAATATTTCACCCAAAAATTAAAATTCATTGAACATTTGCTCACCCCCAGGCCATTCATGATGTAGATGAGTTTGGAACAGATTTGGAGAAATGTAGCATTATATCACTTGCACACGGTGCATTGTACAGTGAATGGGTGCCATCAGAATGAGAGTCAAAACATATATGATTAAAATCATAATAATTAAAGCAATATCACATAATAAAGAGTGTGTTATGGCCTTATGCAGCTTAATTTGGTCGAAGGTGATTGCAGCTGTGCTGATAAAGCCTCCAATACTTAAACAGACAATAAATATATGTAAATAAGTCAAACAAAACAAAGAGGGTTCCGTTTTACGCCAAGGTTTGGACAGTTTCTACATGTTATTGAGTAACAAGGAGGCAGCACGATTGTGTGATATTGCTTAAAGAAATATTTCACCCAAAAATTAAAATTCATTGAACATTTGCTCACCCCCAGGCCATTCATGATGTAGATGAGTTTGGAACAGATTTGGAGAAATGTAGCATTATATCACTTGCACACGGTGCATTGTACAGTGAATGGGTGCCATCAGAATGAGAGTCCAAACAGCTGATAAAAACATCACAATAATCCACATGACTGCAGTTCACATCTTGTGCAGTGAAAAGCTGTGTGTTTGTAAGAAACAAAATAATACACCATTAAGACATTTTAACTTTGAACCATCACTTCTGGCCAAAAATAGCATTATAGAGGAAATGCATTACAAGTAACGCAAGTTACGTAATCAGATTACATTTTTTAAGTAACTAGTAAA
>NW_015662004.1:439295-445776 GCF_001515625.1 Sinocyclocheilus rhinocerous | reverse complement strand
AGAGGAAATGCATTACAAGTAACGCAAGTTACGTAATCAGATTACATTTTTTAAGTAACTAGTAAAGTAACGCATTACTTTTTTAATTTACAAGAAAGTATCTGAGTTACTGTTTCGAATAAGTTACTTTCTTTTCCCATTTATTGACTGACAGCCCATGTTGAGAGAAATTGAGAGTAAGTGCAGTAAATATGAACATGCATTTACTCATCTCACTTGCACAAAAACAGATTCAGTATTCCTCAAAATGAATAAAAACAGTGAAATGCAAACTCAGAATCCTGCAATAATGTTAAATAACACAAATATCCTTTATGTATTTAATCCGATTTTATTAACCAATGTCTTTGCTGCTGACCTTCGATGATCCAATTCAACCATACTAATAAGCAAAAATGACTTTAGATAAACATAACATTTGGATTTTCTTTTTTTTTATGAATGTCAAACTTTCTTCTCCTGTGTCCTATTATTCATGCAATCCATAATGACAGCTGAAAGGTTTGTTGCTCTACTGTACAGATGTGAATGCATATTTCCTTCAGCCTGAGGCTTATTCATTTCACTTTTGATGTGAAAGGGCTTTTACATTTGCCAAAATAGATTTTTTTTATATTAAATACAAAAAATCAAGCCCAGCCCAGATGGGAAAAAGTAATGCAAAAGGAACATAATATATTATTTTCCATAAAAAGTAACTATGTAACATAATTTGTTACTTTTTTAGGGAGTAACACAATATTGTAATGCTTTACTTATGGTGCGTTCAAGTCATGTCGGATAGATCGTATTTACGAGTTGAACGCACATGAACACCACCACAAAGTCGTTATTACGAGTGGGAAACTCGAAATTTTCTTTAAGCCCCGAGTTTCCGAGTCGGGGGCGTGTCAATGAGAAACATGGCGGAATCGATGGATGCAACGTCTGTAGTTGACGGTAAATTTTTGTTTAAATTGATAGTTTAGTTGTCCTATAAACTTAAATTGGTCATGTTCTTGTTACGTAGCTAGTTAATGAAATCCAAGTAAAAAACTATAATTTTTGTACCTATAGGTGAAAAATCTTTTGATTTGCCATGTTGCATGTTTTAAAAATATTAAAAACGCAAAACACACCTGATGCGAATTCTTTGCTCTTCCTTTTCTATAAGCAGAGTTAACAGACCCTGTTGTATTTTCTTGTAATTTATTAAAAGAAGGTACACCGCCATCTTGTGCCGACTAAACTGACTTGAACGCACCTGACATCGTAATTACGACTTGTCAACTCGTAAGTACAAACGTCCCAGGAGTACTTGAACGCAGCATTATACCAATATATTTGCTTACAACTCTATTGGACTGTTTTCGCTTGCAAACTGTGTTTGATTTCTCTCCTGATTCAGACAAGATTCACTAGAGAAAGCAATATTATGGATAGATTTTTGACAAATGTTCATTTTTGAGTGAACTATTCCTTTAATAGTTCAATAAATAATAAGTTATATAACTTACATTGTAGACACAACGTTGGCAGTTAATTCGTCTGCCTTTGCTCAACCAATAAAAAATATTTCAGCCACAACAGAATCAATGCAAGACACAATAGTGCTATTTTGTTCCTGAATGATTCAGTGTTATTGAACAAATCCTTTGAGTGAATGATTCGATGACAGCCACTTGTTGCCATCTGGAAACACAACATGTGTGTGTGTGTGTGTGTGTGTGAAGATTGACATTCATTCAAATAGAACAGCTTGTCTCCTGATAATAAAATAAACATTTTTTTTTTTTAGATTAGGTTATTTTTCTATTTATTTAGTTTCTTTTTTTAAACAATGACTGAATGACTGACATTTGACTTGTCTGGTCTTGTTCTTTTATTGTTTATAAATGCCTGTGTGCGCAGTGAGCGCATCCTCCCGTAGAGGGCGCACGTCAGTTTTCCGCAGCCCAATCGAGCCCAGTGACGTCATCGCCCCATGACCCGGAAATTCTGCTGCTATTTCTTGACACGTAGTTAGCGGCGTTGGCGGAGGCTCGGGCGATTAACGGTGTGAGTACAACTCCAGAATCTTCCTCACTAGATATTCATATTTGAGTTGTGTTGCATATTTGAAGATGTGTGTCTGGCAGTGCCTGAATGGTGCTGACAGTGACTGAGTGCGTCGTTGCAGCGCTTTAGTGGAGCTGTGCTAACTCAACCCAAACAAAACAAACATTCGTGCTGAAACCACTGCAAATATGTGTGATTTCTACAAATATGGCAAATATAGAATTAGTGCGGCATTGCTTTTAACTAACATACAACCTTATCTGTAATATATAGTGTTCCTCTGACAAAAAAAAAAAAAAAAAAACTACCGTGGTTCATTTTCGTTTTAAACATAAATCATGTTTTTTGGATATGTGCTGTGAGAATACCAATGGTACATTTTTGTATCTGTTTGGAGTCACTGATCATTTGTGTTTGATTCTTTAATATCATATCATCGTCAGTTCTTATTAATGAATGCTTGCTTTAATCCTTAATTGTTACAGTAACATTCGAATGTGTGATTTTAAATCAGATCTAAAACATACACTGCTGTTCAAAAGTTTGGGGGAGCAGTAAGATTTGTATTACTTTTTAAAGAAGTCTCTTTTGCTCATCAATGCTGCATTTATTTGATCAGAAATACAGAAAAAAACTGTAATATTATTACAATTTAAAATAACAGTTTTCTATTTTAATATACTTTAAAATATAATTTATTGCTGTGATCAAAGCTGATTTTTCAGCATCATTACTCCAGTCTTCAGTGTCACATGATCCTTCAGAAATCATCCTAATATGCTGAATTATTAGCAATGTTGGAAACTTTTTTTGTTTGTTTGGTTTTTTTTTGGAAACTGATACATTTTTCGGGATTCTTTGATGAATAAAAAGCTAAAAAGAACCGCATTTGTTCAAAATAGAAATCTTGTCTAACACTGTAAGTCTTTACTGTTACTAATGATCAATTTACCACATCTTTGATGAATAAAAGTATTAGCCTAATTTGTTCCAAAAACAGAAAGAAAAAAATGCTGAGCCCAAACTTTTGTATGGTAGTGTATATTGTTACAAAATATTTCTATTTTGAATAAATGCTGTTCTTTTTAACTTTTTATTCATCAAAGAATCCCGAAAAAGGTATCACAGGTTCCAAAAAAAAATTAAGCCTAATATTAATGAATAAATTAGCATATTAGAATGATTTCTGGAGGATCATGTGACACTGAAGATTGGAGTAATGGCTGATGAAAATTCAGCTTTGCATCACATAAATAAATTGTTTAAAAAATATATTAAAATAGAAAAGAGTTATTTGAAATTACAGTAATATTTCACAATTTTACTGTTTTTTTTTTCTGTATTTTTTATCAAATAAATGCAACCTTGATGAGCAGAAGAGACTTATTTAAAAAACATAAATTCTTACTGATCCCAAACTTTTGATCACCAGTGTAGTTGGCTTTAACTTAACTAAAATCCACCCCCGAAATAACGGTCTTGGCTTTGATACTATTAGATACCAGTCAGTTTTAATAATATTGAATGTCCATCTCTGACTTATTTTTCTGCTTAATTTCTTCCAGGCTGCTTGCAATGTCAGGGTTTGACAACTTAAACACAGACTTTTACCAGTCTAGTTACAGTGTAGATGATCAGAACCAAGGAGGATATGGCTACAGCAACACCGATGACCCATACAGCAAGTAGGCCTGAGCCTTGCACAAAGTTCTGATGTTATTAATATATAGCACTATTTAACAAGTCAAGTCAATTTTATATGTATAGCGTTTTTCATGGTACACATTGTTTCAGAGCAGTGAGTATACTGTATGTATGTGCATAAAGTTGGATATACGTGTCCATCTTTATATTTAGAGCTGTGAAAAAATAATGTTTACATTTTGTGGCTATATAAACAATCACACAGCTGGGATTGTGTATGCTATGTAGTGTGTATGCAGGTAAAGCTGGATGTAGTATATATATCCAACATTAAATATATTGCTGGCCGATAGTATACAATGCTTTAGAGAGTAATCAGTATATCGTAATGCATGCAAATCAATGTATTCTTATTTCATATTTGCAGTAAATTAACTAACCTTATTTGTATCCTAGCTTCCGTAGTCTCTAGATGTTGAGTGTGAGAATATGTCTGTCACCTTATTATGACTATAAATCTTTTATTGCATCTGATAGACAATACGGACAGTATGACTACTCACAGCCGATGGGCTACTCGGCTCCTCCGGGAATGATGCAGCCCCAGCAGCCTTACACGGGGCAGATCTACCAGCCCACTCCAGCCTTTACGCCAGCCTCCCCACAGTCCATGTACGCTAGCAGCTTTGAGGATGAGCCCCCGTTGCTGGAGGGTAAGAGACCGAGACTAAGCTTAAAGGTGTCAAGTCACCTTTATTTATATAGTGCTTTATACAATACAGATGGTGTCAAAGCAGATTTACAGTGTTAAACAGGAAAATAGTGTTTCGGTAATGCAAACATAATTCAGTTCTGCTGTTGAAGCAGCTCTAAAAAGAGAACAGTAGTAAACAGTAAATTTTTCTGTTCAAGTCAGTTCATTGTTGATTCAGTTCAGTTTAATAATTGTGTAACGTTTTGTGCTTTAAAAACTAAAAGTGTCACCTGGGGCTGTGTTCAGTACAAACCACATTTGTGTCCTTGCATACTGAAGTTAAAAAGTTAGTTCACCCAAAAATCTCTGACCCTCCCATAGACAGCAAGGTAACTACCACGTTCAAGGTCCAGAAAAGTACCAAGATGATCGACAAAGTAGTCCGTGTGACATCAGTGGTTCAACTGTAAAGTTACGAAGCTACGAGAATACTTTTTTGCGCAAAGAAAACAAAAATAACGACTTTATTCCACATTCGTCACTTGTGGACGCGCGTTCATGACGCGAGCGTGTGGCGGCGCTGACCCAGATCCGGCGTGAGGGCTCTCTGACCCTCCCATAGACAGCAAGGTAACTACCACGTTCAAGGTCCAGAAAAGTACCAAGATGATCGACAAAGTAGTCCGTGTGACATCAGTGGTTCAACTGTAAAGTTGTGACGTCATTACGCCGGATCTGGGTCAGTGCCGGCGCCACCACACGCTCACTACTTTGCCGATCATCTTGGTACTTTTCTGGACCTTGAACGTGGTAGTTACCTTGCTGTCTATGGGAGGGTCAGAGAGCCCTCAGATTTCATCCAAAAATATCTTAAATTGTGTTCCGAAGATGAACGAAGGTCTTACGGGTTTGGAACAACACGAGGGTGAGTAATTAATGACAGAATTTTCATTTTTGGGTGAACTAGCCCTTTAAGTAGTCCTTGTGAAACCCACTTGCCCCAGTTCTTCAGAGCTGTGCTTAAAATGGACCAGCAGTCATCAGTAAGAGAGACGCAGAGAAAGCCACTTAACCGATTACTGCTGGTCACTGTTGTCTTCCTGTTCAGAAGTGCATTTATCATGCTTTGTAGTAGTGTTCGACTTCAATTCTGTCCTATTATTCTAATTTTCTCATTTTAGTGGTGCTCGCTAAGGCAAGCATCACTGTTAACCACTATTAACTTTACTCATTATCAAACAAAAAAGAAGCAGTGAAGCAGTTAAAGTGTTATTAAAATGTGAGTTTTGTCTGGCAAATCAAAGTCATGTACATGTAGGGGGAAATGCATAAAACACGAAGTTATATCATCTATTTTATCAGATATGGGACTACATTTGATTCACAAAAATGTAACAATTTCACAAATGAATAGAATGAGTGTCACAAGTATGTGTTAGGTGTTTTTCAAAAAATGAATTCAATTCACAATTAATTAATTTAATGTCATAAACAGCTCTGGCTTGCATTAATTTGTGCATTTTAGTATGCATTTGCAGATCGCTTCTTGTCCATTTGTGAATCACTGCATGCAATTTGTGGATTTTGAAATATCAAGACGTGCACGCAAATCTCAGTTGTAGTTTATTGTAGCTTCACACAGTTCCGTTTTGTTTTAAGGCGGGAACAGACTTCTTGTGCCCATGACAAGAACTGAATTCTATGAGCAATGGAGCTGTTTGTGGGGTTAAAACACAACGTTTTATGTGAATTTTTCCTTTGTATTTCTATCAGAATCAGTAAATCGGGATAAACCAGGATTATACACAGATTTTGATCGTTTACAATTTCTTCTCGCATGTTTGTCACAAAATTGACCATTTACTTATGATCCAGCTACTTATTGAGGCTTTTCGTTCCATCTTGAATAATGTGATGCTGCCATAATGTATCTGTATCCAGTATAGAATTGTTCCCATAACAGAGATGTAAAGCTTAGTTGTAGTTTTTTTTTTTTTTCTGTGCCAATTATTATGGACCCTATATTTCCAAATTAAGCCAAAAATGAAACGGGGTTCCCAAACTTTTTTTTTTTTGTCTGCTGAACCGCATATTTTCTTGAAGTAC
>NW_015662004.1:436046-439074 GCF_001515625.1 Sinocyclocheilus rhinocerous | reverse complement strand
AAATGAGCCGCACTAACCGCATATTTTCTTGAAGTACCCCCTGAGATTTTAAGTTAATGTTTTAATAATTTAACAACACATTCATGTTCATTTTAAGTTACTAAGTACTAATATGTCTTAAATTCTTCACTTTCAAACGTTAAACCCTCAAGCCTTTATTTTGGTGGAAAACAAGTCTGTGCTTAAAACACTTCTTGCTACAAATCTGAAAAAAATGCTGAAAACGTATGTCAAAAAATGTAGGAAATGTGACTGGATGTGGCTGAATGTGATCCAGCACACATAGTGTTCACAAATGCAGAGATGAGTTTGCATGGAGCAACAATTACTGCAAAACTGAAAACCCAGGAAGCCAGTGTAAATTAACACAGTGCTGCGCTTCACTCTGAGTCACGCAGCACACCAGACTAAATCCATCAATTTAATGATCGCAGTTCGCCATCATGCAATTTGAGTTTCATTTGCGATTGCAGCCCTGTTTGTGTATTTTAAAGGGGTCATATGATGTTGAGAGAAAGGAAAAATTGAAATCGCATCATATGACCCCTTTAATTTGACATTTAATGTGTGATTGATGATTAGCATTCCACCTTCCCTCATGAACCCCTATTTGGGAAATCCTGCATGGTGGTGAGTTGTGTAGGGCAAGAAAAAAGGAAAATGTATTTTCCGTTTCCAGAGCTGGGGATCAACTTTGACCACATCTGGCAGAAGACTCTGACTGTGCTGCACCCGCTGAAGGCAGCAGATGGCAGTATAATGAATGAAACAGACCTGGCTGGTCCCATGGTGTTCTGTTTGGCCTTTGGGGCGACGCTACTCTTGGTAAGACTCATGTCTGTTTTAAATGTCTCTAGCCTAAAATTGTTCATCATTTTGTACTTCATAAATATATATATATATTTTTAATTAATGTATATTCTAGCGGAATGATTAATGATAGAATATAAAGTAAAATGTTAAGAGTGCCAAACAAAGATGTTTTTGTTCCTAATTTTAGACGGGTAAGATCCAGTTCGGTTACGTGTATGGTATCAGTGCCATCGGGTGCCTCGGCATGTACTGCCTGCTCAACCTCATGAGCATGACGGGGGTGTCATTCGGCTGTGTGGCTAGTGTTCTCGGTTACTGCCTGCTACCCATGATCATCCTGTCCAGTTTTGGGGTCCTCCTTTCCTTACAGTAAGATGTGCTTATATGATAGTATAAATAATTCATACAAATACACTACCTGTCTACACAAGTTTGGAATAATTGAGACTTTTTATGGTTTTGAAAAGTCTTTTATGTTCAACAAGCCTACAAAAATACAGTAGAAGCAGTAATATTTTGACATTTTGTTACAATAGAAAAGAACTGTTTTCTATTTTAATATATTTTAGAATGTAATGTATTCCTGTGATGCAAAGCTGAAATTTAGAATAATAGTTATTTTTATTATCAATGTTGAAACGTTTGTGCTGCTTAATATTTTTGTGGAAACCATGATGCGCATTTTTCAGGATTGTTTGTTGTATAGAAAGTTTAAAAGAACTTTTTTTTTTTTTATGCAAATCTTTTGTAGCCTAATAAATGTATTTACTGTTACTTTTGACTTTTTTTGCATCCTTGCTGAATAAAAGCTTATTTTTTAATCTTACAACAAAATTTTAAATAATACTGTATCATGGCTTTCCGTACCCACTGTATATATATATATATATATATATAAGCAGCAAAAAAAAAAAACTTTTTTTAGCATATTAAAATGATTGAAAGAACTGTAATAATTCACAGTATTACTGTTTTTTTGTTGTTGTTGTTTTTTGCTATAATAAATGCAGCCTTAATGAGCATAGAAGATTTCTTTCAAAACATTCCAAATCTTAATTCCATACTTTTGACTGGTGGTGTGTTTTAATGCATAACGTAAAGTGTTAAACATATGTATTAATATCAATTATTAATCCTATAATTTATATGAATATATATCGCAGTTCCATCATTTTAATCTTATTTGAGCTGGTTTATAATACACCTTAAACCAGTGTTTTCCTGTGTCTTTCAGGGGCATGTTGGGCATGATTTTAACAGCTACCATCATTGGTTGGTGCAGTTTTTCGGCCTCTAAGATCTTCATCTCTGCTTTGGCCATGGATGGGCAGCAGCTGCTGGTGGCGTATCCCTGCGCCCTGCTGTACGGAGTCTTTGCCCTCATCTCTGTTTTTTGAACTCTCAACCTCTTTTAATGGACAAAATGACCACCAGTACGCAACCTTTTATTTGAGGACTGCTTTTGTAACACCCACCACACCACACCCCCTCTCACTGAGTGTTTCCAGTGTTCATCATGTTCTGAGAGAATGTGGATTTAATTTCTCCTGCAGTTTTCTTTTCTTTTTTTTTTTACCTGCCCACCTACTCTGAGAAATATTCTTGCTTGCATAATGCAGGTTAAAACTCGATTCTTGTTCTTTAATGTGGACCACATTCTATTGTTCTTTCCAAAATAGTTTTCTTTAACAGAGCCAGAAAATGAAGTGGGTTTATTGAAGAGAAGAATGTGTAATCAGTGCAGAGGGCACACCTCTCCTCCTACACAGCATCTTTAATGCTTTTGTGTTTCAGGCAAGCATCTCACTCCAGAACATTCTTTGCAAACTACAGTAGTAATTCTTCTTTCTTGAAACTGTTTTTCATTACATTCCTGATTTGCTGTTGATTTGTTCGGTCTGTGTTCGTTCATACACTTGGGTCAGTAAGAGTGCCTACATGTTCACACATTTTCATACTATTCTATCATGCACTAGGCAAATGAAACGAAACGAAACAAAACAAAAATCACCCTTTGTGCATCTTTTGCAAGCCTATTTAAAGCTATATTGCAGCCAAAATAAAAAATGCTTTATTTACTCACTTTTTGGTTCCAAACCTGTATGACTTGCTTCTACATCCAATTTTGATGATATATATGTATGTGTATATATACATGTATGTAATATGCATGTGTGTGTGTGTGTGTGTGTGTATATATATATATATATATATA
>NW_015662004.1:409315-432516 GCF_001515625.1 Sinocyclocheilus rhinocerous | reverse complement strand
CAGTTGAGTACACTTAGATGTTCTTAAGATTATCTTAAGAAGTACTAAAGAATAATTTTAGTATATTAAGTACAAAATTAGTGTGCGAAAATAGAGCACTTTAAGTGCATTATGGAAGTGTACTTTTTTTTTTTTTTTTTTTTACCTGCCCACCTACTCTGAGAAATATTCTTGCTTGCATAATGCAGGTTAACTTGTTCTTTTTGTTCTTTAATGTGGACCACATTCTATTGTTCTTTCCAAAATAGTTTTCTTTAACAGAGCCAGAAAATGAAGTGGGTTTATTGAAGAGAAGAATGTGTAATCAGTGCAGAGGGCACACCTCTCCTCCTACACAGCATCTTTAATGCTTTTGTGTTTCAGGCAAGCATCTCACTCCAGAACATTCTTTGCAAACTACAGTAGTAATTCTTCTTTCTTGAAACTGTTTTTCATTACATTCCTGATTTGCTGTTGATTTGTTCGGTCTGTGTTCGTTCATACACTTGGGTCAGTAAGAGTGCCTACATGTTCACACATTTTCATACTATTCTATCATGCACTAGGCAAATGAAACGAAACGAAACAAAACAAAAATCACCCTTTGTGCATCTTTTGCAAGCCTATTTAAAGCTATATTGCAGCCAAAATAAAAAATGCTTTATTTACTCACTTTTTGGTTCCAAACCTGTATGACTTGCTTCTACATCCAATTTTGATGATATATATGTATTTGTATATATACATGTATGTAATATGCATGTGTGTGTGTGTGTGTGTGTGTATATATATATATATATATATACACACACACACACTTTACATGCTTTTAACATCAAAATTTGATGAATGAGTAATTGATGACAGTCTTTAGTTTTGGAAAGATTTCAAATATTCTTCATATTTAAGACTTTAATGCAGACTGCTGCCAGTTTTGTGAGTTGATTTGTTCTGAGTGCATTTCACCCACTAGCATCTAGAATCTCGAGTCTGCAGATCAGTCTTCTGTAGAGTGAATCCTGATGGCTGGATTTTGTTTCCATTTCTAATTTATTTGCTTTCACACATTTATCTTTTGAAATACATGAGGCAGAGCCCAGGTTAAGCGTCGTTCGAAATCGATCTTAAAGAGTCAAAATGACGGAACAAATCTTTCTGACCTGTGGACTGTATGTTTGGGCTTTTTGTTCATTTTAAGGTGCCACGACTGTCCTCTCGGATAGAGAGTTATATTTATATACAAGGTAACTTTGTTTTGTATATCCAGATGAGTACAAATGTTTCTATCAATCCTGTCTTGTGGAAAATCTGTGAGCAACTTGGTAGGGTGTTACACTTGTGCTGTTTCATGGGCTGTTTTAATTCAATAAAACTGCAACTTTTGGTTGAACATTCTTTTGTTGAACTACCCATGTCCTCATGCTTTATTTTTTTTTTTAAAGCTGTGGTTCCACAACAATATTCAAAGTTGTTGATTTTTAAAAGTGTTTTTATTTCACAATTTCTAGTGTTTTCAATTCAATTTCAATAATATAAATAAATTATTTCTAACTTGGCTTACCAAAAAAAAAAACTTATGAAAATGCCCATAGAGTTTTATCATTTTATAAATATACATGACCGGGTTACCTCATGTGTTTTATATATATATATATATATTTATTTATTTAGTCATTTATTAGACGCTTTTATCCAAAGCGACTTACAAATGAGGACAACAGAAGCAATCAATTGTAGTATTAAAACAACTAAAAAAGAACATACTGTGAATTTAGTTCCTCAAGGCAAGATTCATTCATTTCAGAGCCGATCTAAAGTGTGAGATGACTGCTGAAACAACACAAAGACAGAAACTCTGATGGCTTCAGAAATATTAGCTGCATTTGCTGCATTTTCTGTAGATATGAAAAGAAAGCTATTTTAGATAGATAGATAGATAGATAGATAGATAGATAGATACATAGATAGATAGATAGATAGATAGAGTCAGCAGTGCATGTTCACATCTGCTCTCATTTCAGACAGCTGGAAGGAAATTCCAGCTGATGTCACAGACGTCTTCCTGCCAATGGAATGAGCCGTTTCCTCTCGAAAAACCCAGTCAGTTCATCTGTTAGACAGCAGATGGCAGTGTTGAGTCGTTCATCAGTATTTTGGCAGGACTTCATTGGCTCAAATCGATTCTGTCGCCATTAGGGGTCGCATACGGTAAGGCCAGCTGGTTCCAAAATAAATAAATAAATAAAAGACCTATATCACAAGTTTCCAAGGGCAGATAGTGCAGTGACATTAAAAATGTTTTCAGTTTTATTTGTTTGTTTTGTCTAAAGTCATTTACAATTATAAGATTTTATTTTTCTGAGGGGCACAATAGTGATAAGTATGGAAGCCCGTTTCGGCCACTGAATATTTTTTTTAAAAAAGGTTATTCTGACTTTTTTTCTCAGAATTGCGTGATATAAACTCACAATTCTGACTTTTTTTTCTCAGAATTGCGTGATATAAACTCACAATTCTGACTTTTTTTCTCAGAATTGCGTGATATAAACTCACAATTCTCCCCCTCCCCCGGAACGCGATCGCGAATGGACCGAGTGGGGCCCCGCTCCCTACCTCGCATCGGGCCCCTTCTCAGCTGATGTCGACCCTGTGCTACATTTTGACTTACATAATCCAGTGCCTTTTTGATAATACTAATAGCGTGTGGTTTAATTAACTACACAAGAACATGAAATTTCTGTAATTTATCAGTTGTTTTTCCCCGATACTAATGAAATAAAATGAGAGCCAATGGAGACTTCTTAGTGTAAGTATCCTGCTTCTCATATTGGTCTTATTTGAACATAAACTCTCAATAATCTCTGAAATTGTCCTCAATTTATATTTCAATTTTTATTTAAATCATCATATCCCCAGACTTTGGCATCAACAAGTTTGAAAACCCCTGATCTAAGCAATTACAATTTTCTCTGAATAGATATTAAACGGTTATGTGACTTGTTTTATGGCTTGCTTTGTGCCTTTCAACAAGGCAGATGTTATGTCTGTGAGAAAAGCGAACCAAAAATAATGAGCTCAATGAGCACGATTAGAGTGTGAGCGTGCACAGGCAGATATTGCATTTGGCGGGAAATGCAGCTATTGGTATTCAGTGGTGCAAGGCATTATGAATCCGCGAGCTGCCAGCACATGAATATTCAAGGCATCAGTGTTACTTGGGCACTAAGTGTGACTTCCTTAATGCGTCCGCTCTTCATTAAGTTAATTGTCGCACTGATTGCATGGACTCCAAGTCAATTCAGAACTCTGCTGTAGTGAGACTGCCATCCATCGTGTTCATGTCGGCCAACTATTGTTATGTGAATAATAAGTATGATTTCTTATAAGACAATTAACGAGATTGATGCACACTTTAGGGTCAATGACTTATGAGAGTGTCCAAGATAAAGAAAAGAAAATGTTTTTAATATCTACAGCATGTGTACAAGTTGAGAATGTAAGCTATACACTTGACATTAATGTTTCATACGGTTTTGAAATCTAATTATTGTGTGTTTTTATCAGCTGTTTGGACTCTCATTCTGACGGCACCCATTCTGGATCCATTGGTCAGAAGGGATGTAATACAAAATTTCCCCAAATCTGTTTAGATGAAGAAACAAACTTATCTACATCTTGGATGGCCTGGGGGTGAGTACATTTTCAGTAAATTTTCATTTTTGGGTGAATTAATATTTTAACCAATGTTAGCAAATGGAACCTTGCTGTGAAGTGTTACTAAAATGTCTTTTATTCACACCCTGTCATCATTGTGCTATAAGCAAGGCACTTAACCAACCACGGTTGCTCCAGAGGGACTTTCTTTGCAGTGAATGTGCTGTAAGTAGCCTTGCATAACAGCCATTTGCTAATTAGCAAATAACAAATCATTGGAAATTATAATTGACAACAAGGGCTATACCCCGCAAGGAATTTTAGAGGCCCTAACCTTTTACCAGTCTGTTTTGTTTTGTTTTTTAAATGTGTGCAAACACGTTAAAGGATCATATCTGTTTAGCTTAATTATGGCTAATTTGCTTGAACAATACAATAAGCTTTAAATGTTTTAATGCAGTATCTGTTTGAGGTGATTTGGCCTGCCTGTTTATTTATTCACTGTTAGAAGGTTGCAACACTTTAATGTGTTTTTCAATCTGTTTACCAGTTCGACCTGTTTGGTTTTGACTTAAATGTGCTTTCATTAAGGATGCAACAAAATATTCAATTTAAAATTGAAGGGGGACCAAATGGCATTTTACAACCTGATCTAAACTTGCCTTGTCATAAAGTCAAATTATCTAATTCAAGAACACTTCAATTCAAGAACAAATTCGATTCGAGAAGACTAGGTGCAGATGCAACAGATACATTTAACCTAAACATGTTCATCATAGAAGAGATGCATTCAAGTCATTATATGTAAGAAAAAAAACATCATTGCCACAGAAATATGTAATTCTGCATGCAGTTTTCCTGATTTCATGTTGATTGAGAGTACATGCAATATTTGTAATTGTATAAGACCATTGAAGGCAAAAAGTTGATAAAAAGTCATTAATCACCATCACTGAATGTGCTATGACAAGTATCCTTCTGGTCTCATTTGTTTTCACTGGAACTGTTAAAAACTACAGCAGTATTATGAAATATGCACTCCATTTCTGATTTCTGACTTTACTGAATACAAAAATGCCAGGGGTATACAAAATAAAATAGAGTTACAGATTATAGAATTACAAAACATTGTAATAGCACACATCTTGACTACAGGACAGCCCTGAATGGTTAACATATGAGCTTATGTTCTTACTGAACAACTAAACCAGGAAGAGGAGATTCAACCATAGACTAGTTTAGATGGAAATTTGGTTAGCCATTTGGTCACTTTATGCAATTTTTGGGTGAACTATTCCTTTAAATCACAAATCAGCTGAGTGAGTGGAGCATGATAATTATTTAGTTTTTATAAAAAGTGGAAAAGTTCAAGGTCAAAAAAATGTCAAGTCAAATTCTTTATACAAATGGTGTGGTTTGATCGCTGAGTGAGTAACGATTGTCAGTAATGATAATGTTTCAGCAGATGTGAAAGTTCATTACAGGGACATTTGCTAGCTTGTGAAAGGGTATTTTCAACCCCATAACAAAACCAAATAGATAATTATCTACAGACCTGATCTCTGCATGAGTTGCAGATCAACCGTACCTACATTAATCATAGCATCATTATTGTTAAATGCTTGTTCTGACAACACAAAAGAGGCATTTCACAAGAACCTGCTGTAAATGCAATATTGTCTCATGCTCATTTCATTTTTGTCTTTTCAGTGAAACACAACTCATGCTCAGCTTCTTTAATCAAGTGTGCCTCTATTAGGCTTTTTAAAGACACAATGACTGACTCATTGAAAAGAATAAGTTAATAATTCCACTTAGCTATAAACAAGTCAGTTTTAGTAACTTTAACTAACCTGCTCAGCAGGACTCCCTTCAAACTGTTACTCCACCTTGACAGTGAAATGAGAAAACGTCTCGGGTTACGCATGTAACGATGGTTCCCTGAGAGGGAACGAGAAGCTGCGTCCTCTAGCGGATGCTTTGGGGAATGCTGCCAGCATGACCGGTGTCTGAAGCACATGTGAAAAAACTCCAATCCTATTGGTCCAAGTAGCCCGTGACATCATAGGCGGGTGCCCAGAAGTATAAAAGGGCACCTGCTGAACACGTCACCAACTTAGTTGTCTGAAGGAGACATGAAACAGGCAGGCCGAAGGCATGGCGAGGGGACGCAGCATCTCGTTCGCTCTCGGGGAACCATGGTTACATGTGTAACCCGAGACGATTCCCTTCTAGGGAACTCATGCTGCGTCCACTAGTGGACACTTTGGGGAACGAAATGCCAACTATGCCATGCCGAGGCGCTTGCCTGTCACCTGGTGAGACAGCACCAAGGAAGTGACAGCCATAGACCTAACCTTTCCTCGGAAAGGGGCCAAGCCATTGACGCCCCGGGCTGCTCACATAACCTGGCAAAAATGGGGAACCCAATTCAGATAAGGGGAACATCCAAACCAAAGTTAAGATGGCAAGGCAGGAATCTTTAAAGAGCATGACTCACCCTGTGAGAGATTGCTTGCAAACGTCTCTTCAACAGGGGGCATCCTTGCGTATCCACGCTCGGCCACACCCTCAACATTAGCATAATCAGTGTGTTCAAAGGGATGTAATCGAAATGAATACGGTTTCCCCGAGGATTTAGATATCTCAGAGTGGAGATCAGGAAGAAACGGAAGACTCCTGGTGGAGGGACGATCAAGACCGGCCAGAAAACGCTCATCTAGTTGGCCGCGGACAGGCTTAGGCCTTTCACGCGACCAAGCAAGATCAAGCCACTTAGTAGCGTGATCCATCACTTCTAGCAGATCCCCGTATGTGTGGCTGGGAGTGGCCGATGACGACTCGGTGTTCACACTTTCATTATCGTCACCAACACCATCAGTCTCTTCATCAACATCCTGACTAGAAGAGCCCAGCAGTGCGCTGTCGGGATCAGATGACTCCAGTGAAAGAGTATCTGGATCACATGCCGCGCTTGAGCTCATGGCCGGAATCTTTGAAAGATCGGTAACACTTTATTTTAAGGTGTCCTTGTTACATATGTTACATGTACTTACTATTATAATAACAATTAATTATGCATAATTACATGCAAGTAACCCTAAACCAAACCCTAATCCTAACCCTAACCATGTAGTAAGTACATGTAGTTAATTAATATTACTCAGTACGTATATGTATAATTACACTGGAACAAGGACACCTTAAAATAAAGTGTAGCCGAAAGATCCATACCTTTCTCGAACTTCTCCGCAAGCTCGACCTGTGATCCCCACGAGCTGAGTTTCCTCCGTGCCTCGGCAACAGCGGGACCCGACCCACGAGGCGCAGATGCTTGCCCCTCTTCCCTCGAGAAAAGAGACAAGCATGATCGGAGCTTCCGCATAGTAAATCTCTCACAATGCACGCATTCGGAGCCCTCAAGCACCGAATGCGCGTGCTCCTCACCCAGGCATATAACGCTCAAGTCATGCGTGCCGTCAGGTGTCAGGAACCTAGGACACGGAGGAACACACTTCTTGAAACGCTCACCCAATTCACAGACATAGTACACACTGCTTGCAAAAAAACATCTCCTGAAGACAACAAAAGTCGGTGACGTGTTCAGCAGGTGCCCTTTTATACTTCCGGGCACCCGCCTATGACGTCACTGGCTACTTGGACCAATATGATTGGAGTTTTTCACACGTGCTTCAGAAACCGGTCATGCTGGCAGCATTCCCCAAAGTGTTTGCTAGAGGACGGAGTGCAAGTTCCCTAGAAGGGGAACTATAGCCTTAAAGACAGTGGCACATGCTATAGCTCCCCTTGTGACAGTGCTGAGAATGCATTGTGCATGGTGCTGTTAACATTAACAACTACAGGCTTCATTTCTTTAAGAATATTTTCACAGAAAGATTTGGACCACATCCTAGTATTTTACATTTCAGAAGCATTGAAAGGCAAACTTCAGTATACTCAAAATTATGAATCTACATATTCAAAGTTAACATTAATAATGCAGATTAAATTATTTATACCCAGTCACTCTGAAGGCATGAATGAATTATGACCATTATCTGTGTGGAATGCATATTTTACAGAAATATAAAAGCATAAATGTGTTAAACTACGTGCTATGAGACTTGCCTTATGACAGAATGTTAAAATGTTGCTTAATGGTTAGCAAATATACATTTGACTATACAATAAAAATGCCATCTCTCATTCCAGAGAAATTAAGAAATACTAAATGAAGTTACAAAGTCCACAAAATACTCTACTCTACTACTATACTACACACTAGCAATATACTAGCTAGTATAATACTATACACTTCAATGTGAGTGAGGATGCAAATAAGAAAATAATATGTAATGACGATTTAAGTGAGATAATATGTAGATCTCACCCAAAAATATCAAAAATCAAAATAATTGTATGTATAATTATATTTTAATTTAATTACATATTTTAAAATAAGATATTCTATATTTATTCTATATTGTATTATATTGCATTATATTTTACTGTATTTACAGTAAAAAATTACTGTATCACAATTTTTATGAACAAAAGGCAATACAACAAACTCATACCCTGATGCATACATACTTTACAATTTAAAAAATAAATGATTATTCTTTCACATAACATTAATGAAAATGAGATTGTTTTGGAAGTAGCATATGCTTATGCATATGTTTTCTTTCTTCTGAACAAAGCTGGAAGTAATTAGTGCTCTGCTGGCATGGGGGAATGTGGTATGGGAGCAGTATAGTACACAGTGCACTCATCTATGTAACACACTATGACAGCGCCTTAGATGAACTCTCCATTCTACATTATTTAATGAGTGGCCCTCTGTCACACATAATTGCCCTGGCTGCCCAGGCGAGGACGCTAACCTGTACGATGCGGGGCCAACACACTCCCTGCTGAGAAAGAAAGAGAAGAGAAAAGTGTAGGAATGCAGAGGGACCCCTTAAGCATGGAGGCTCATTGTTTTGTTTTTTTCCTTTTTTTTCAGGTTTAAATTCAGCTCTAAGCGGTTCACCAGTGCTTGATGTACATATATACTGTATGTGCATTGCACCTGCTGACAAACATATAATTATTCCCAACTGGCATCATATTTAAAAACACACCCTTTATCAGAATCATTCATGTATTATTTGATTGTTAATATACTCTGTATACATAAATCAATGTGTTCTTAAGCAACTTTTGAATTACAACCATTAACTGATTCGAATTGGATTGGCATCTGGTTTTTAAATTGTGGAAGTGTCTATGAAACTCTATAGTGGCCACCATAAACTTGAAAAAAAAAAACATGGACAATGTGTCTCCACTTCTTTCCACTATAGAAAAGTGAAACCAAACCATCCCAGTATGGCCTCTGTCATCTTGCACCAATGACATCATTGGGAGTCCAAGTCTGCGCAGTATTGATTCATTTGGAGCCTGAGTCTGCTCAGCAGTGATTCATTTGGAGCCTGGGTCTGAGCAGTAGTGATTCATTTGGAGCCTGAGTCTGCACAGTAGTGATTCATTTGGAGCCCAAATCTGCACAGTAGTGATTCATTTGGAGCCTGAGTCTGCGCAGTAGTGATTCATTTGGAACCCAAGTCAGCACAGTAGTGATTAATTTGGAGCCCAAATCTGCACAGTAGTGATTCATTTGGAACCCAAGTCAGCACAGTAGTGATTCATTTGGAGCCCAGGTCTGAGCAGTAGTGATTCATTTGGAGCACGGGTCTGAGTAGTAGTGATTCATTTGGAACCCAAGTCTGCACAGTAGTGATTCATTTGGAGCCTGAGTCCGCGCAGTAATGATTCATTAGGAGTCTGAGTCTGTGCAGTAGTGATTCATTTGGAGCCCAGGTCTGCACAGTAGTGATTCATTTGGAGCCTGAGTCCGCGCAGTAATGATTCATTAGGAGTCTGAGTCTGTGCAGTAGTGATTCATTTGGAGCCCAGGTCTGCACAGTAGTGATTCATTTGGAGCCTGAGTCCGCGCAGTAATGATTCATTAGGAGTCTGAGTCTGTGCAGTAGTGATTCATTTGGAGCCCAGGTCTGCACAGTAGTGATCATGAGCTGGAGCTGCGGTATCAAAGTCCTGCCCAAACTCCCGCAGATCCAGTCGCAAGCTCACAATCATGACTCCAGACCCCATTTTTATAGCATAAAAAACTAATCAAAAGCAAAATTATTAGAAAAACAAACACTTGAACATACATCAGCGTGATAAGAACTACCTAAAATGATGGAAACCATCTTTGGGCAATTTTTTTTAAAAGTGTAATTAGTTTTATTTTTTTTTAGTTTGGCTTACATCCCATTCGTTTACATGAAGAGGGTAGGGTTTATGACCTATACTGCAGCCAGCCACCAGATGGTGATCAAAATATTTTGACTTCACTTTTCAGGATGTGAGCAGCACACTTGGTAGCTGTCCACTATGTCAGTTTCCATGAGTCAGGAAATGTTTTTCTCTTTAATTTTCTCCAGATGATTTTTAAAACATTCTTCATTGACATAGGTCTTAAACTGAACCAACTGAACCAGCTACAAGATATTTTATCTAGTTCTGTCATGAAACTCTAGATGGCACATGCTGATAGGTCCTTAATGCAATCTGCTAACTACTGTATAACATCATTCACTACTAGGCACAAGCTGATTGGTCTCTGTTGCTAATCATCATTTAAAAACCGCCATTAAAGCAAGTAACAGTGAGTAAAACAATGGTAATGTGTGTGAATAGAGTATTTGTAATGTAAGCGAGGTTAGCGGCAACCACGCTGGCGATGCTAGCGGGCTATTTGCTAATAGCGGACTCGGGAAATCAAAATAAAACTAGTGATAACAAGGCGCTCTGATTGTTTTTGTTGTAGAATACGATAGGGGATATATTCACACGTTATATAAACGAAAATGATGGTGTATAAAATTGATTTTAAAATAGAAAATTAGACGACAAAGAATTAACTTGACGGGAAGAAAAAAAGAAAAAGAAAAACTGCTTGTGCCTGTGACAGATGGAGCATAAGATCTACAGTATGTAAAACACAGCACTGTGTTTCCGTCCATCTGCTGTGTGTGGCGTAAGACCCAAGAGAAAAGAAAAATTACAAATAAGAGTTTAATATCTCAATTGTTTCTCCTTAAAAGTATTGAGATTACTGTCATTATATATTCATATTCTGTCGTCATGCACTCACCCTCATGGCATTCCAAACCTTGAACACAAAACAATAAAATTGTTGTCTGAGACTGTATTATTTATCCGACTTCCCTCTCTGTTGCTAATCATCATTTAAAAATTTGGTCTAGTGTTTACTGTAATAAAATCAGAAACCCTCCACCTTCCCCAGCTCCACCTGTCTAGATCTTCTACGAGTAATTCTTATATATATATATATATATATATATATAGGGGGAGATAAATAATTGTTTCTTGGATCATATATTCATACAGTATATTCATGAAACACAAACATAATGAATTTTTGAATATGTTTGCGATTTGCCTACATTTAAAATCATGAAAATTGTCGCAATGAAGATAAAAAGAGGTTCAGTTTACCTCCTACATTATTTCAATTCTCTGTCATATGTAGATTTTCATGCATTTTTTTTAACATATCATTCTTCTTTGATGTTGTACAAATCTACAAAATATAACCCAAAACAGCATTTCAGAGTATGACAGGAGTGATCCAGACAACTACAACCTGTTAAATATCAGATATAGTAATATAATTCTGCTGGCTTAAAGATCTCACCCAAAAATGAAAATTCTATCATCATTTACTTATTCTCATTTCAAACCTTCCTTTCATCTGCGTAACACAAAAGACATTTTGAAAAAGTTGATAACCAAATAAATTTTTTTGACTTCTATTGTTTGGTGGAAAAAAAGTTAAAAAAAAACAGACATTTCTCAAAATATATTTTCTTGTGTTCCACAGAAGCAAGAAAGTAATCAGGTTTTCAATGACATGAGGGTGAGTAAATTATGTTTTACAACATAAGTAACAGTTACTCTTGTAGTAAACTTGTAGTGTATGTAAATATAGTAGTAATATGTAGTATGCAATACTAGTATTATGTGCATAGCAGTAGCTTTAACAGTCATAAGAAGTCATGAGCAGAAGTCGGATCAGCAACCTTCATGTCAAATTACTATCGCGTATCACATCATTCCCAGTCCTACAGCCAGTGCCAGAGAAGTCAAGTCAAGTCAAGTCACCTTTATTTACATCTGCTGTGTGTGGCGTAAGACCCAAGAGAAAAGAAAAATTACAAATAAGAGTTTAATATCTCAATTGTTTCTCCTTAAAAGTATTGAGATTACTGTCATTATATATTCATATTCTGTCGTCATGCACTCACCCTCATGGCATTCCAAACCTTGAACACAAAACAATAAAATTGTTGTCTGAGACTGTATTATTTATCCGACTTCCCAGAAAATGATTTGAATGCATGTTCATGTTTTTGTTTCTTTTTATATCATACATTTTCATCTTCTCCCTCTTTATCTCCGTATGTATAAAGGTATTTCCACATTCCTAAGCTGTTGGTTTCACGTCTATCTTTACCAAAAGTGTTCCTTATTTTTGTTTACTCCACTTTGTTAGTATATGGTGAAATACACTTCTGTTGGAAATTAAACCCAAGAGATAATTCTCCATTTTTTTTTTCCAGGCCTAATTTTTGGAGAACGTTCACCTCCACGTATGGGTTGCTTTTCTTAATGAAGGTTTAATGCAACCCCCTTACCCCCCTTGTTTTCACATCTGTTAATATTTGGTTGTGTCCACTGCCATGGTCTCTCAGTGTCCAGCCACATGTTAACAGCACTGTTTAAATAAGAGAAAATTGTTGATATGAACATGGCATTGTGAACAGCTGCGCCCGTCAGAGAGTGGATAAGGGAACATCGGCCACAGTGCATTCTAATAGCTAATTAAAATGGCCTCTTCCTAATAGTCTGTAATGACAGCATCAAATTGCCTCAACGAATAAACAAGAATTCTATTAGGAGACCAAGAACAAAGGTAATGAAATGCCTGTATATTATACATAAAAACACAGTTAAAATGGTTCATGATGGTCAGATTCAACAGTGTTGCATAAGTCTCCATAAAGCCTCTATAAATGCAATTGAATATTGATTTACTTCTTAAAAGCGTACATTTTAAGCACTCGAATTCTTGAGAAAAATATAAAAAAATACATCCACCAATTTTGCATTGTTTCAATAATAAAAACAGATTAAGGGATTTTTTATAACAATCCTATATAATTGGTTTTGTGCTGTAATTTAAGATGAAGCCTGTTCCTGTTATACTGGATATGTTTTAACCTAACAGCCTTTGTAAATGCATAGGTCTACTTTTATAAATGAAACTAAATATTTTAAACTTGCATGGCATATTTTGGTCATGGTGGGTTTTAGAGAAACAGCCATCACATATTGTGTTATATTGGGTAAAAATACAAGATGCACTGAAACTGCCAGAAAACCTCATGTAAATATTTAGTATGTTTCACAAGAAAGCATGGTCATGGTCAGAATATTGGAATATGCAAATATCAAGTGTAGCGTTAGTTCTGGCAGGTTATGTCAGTCAAGCTCGCATCATCTGACTCTCAGCTGGTCTACGTCTACCTATAGGGATACAGCGCCTATCACAGCATTCATATATAAGGTCCTTCAGTATTATCAGCAGCTTTCGCGATGCTCAGTAGCTAATTACCCTCCTCCATCCCCAGCTCCTCCTCTCTTCCAGTCAGGATAGGGCCTTCTGATTCCACTTTGAATAAGACTAATTTAAAAAATGTGTACATTAAATCATTGAACATTAATGATATCCACAATACATTTATGTTGGTTCTGTTCTGTTTACCCTGGGGAGGGGGGGGTTCGCTGCTCTCCCTGCTCTTATTCATGCTATAGGCTGCATGGATGCACAGGGTGTTCTTGTCCAGAACAGAACCATACCGCTAATCCAAACTATATGCTAATTGTCAATCATTTTTGACAATAGCGGTCCTGACAGAAATAAACACCAGGCATTTCTCAGTCTAAAAGAAAAATAATAAAAATTGGCTACATGATCAAAAATATACAAACACACGTATAATGGTAGCATATATGTGTCCTTTTCTGTTTCGCTTTGTCTTTAAGCTAACTCCATGAAATAAAGAATGTTTTTTTATAACGCTTAGTTTGTTTGCATAAGAGACCTCTATATGTTAGAATAAGCTGGCAAAATAGCAAATACATGCAATACAATTGGATGATAAAAGCACTGATCCACCCAGTGGTGTATACAATTTTTGTCTACATAAATGTTTTCTTGAATAAGAATTATAAATAAAACTTTCCTAGCTTTGACCTAAAAAAAAAAAAAAAAATGCAAATGCAAGTCCCACTCTGACTTATAATTCAATAGGAAATATGTCAACACGTAGGAAACAATTCTCATGAATTTATGTTTATGTAAATCACTGAAAGCAGATTACCAGTCTTTCAGGATTTGTTGAAGCCTGATTTGGCTTGAATTTTGAAGAAGAAGAAAAAAAGACATTAAAATAAGAAGAAAAAAAGATGAATGATTAAATAAATAAATAAAGCATGAATAAGACTTGTGGCAGACAAGTAAGTTCAACTGAGTGTCTGCGTGAAAGCGAGTAAAAATTGAACACAGACGGCTTTGGCTGGGTTTCATAGAAATACCATGGGGTTGCCATGGCAGCATCTGAGGAGGAGGATGTCCTTACGGCGATATATAAATTTTCTCTAAAGAAGCTTGGTATTGTCTTCAAGGCTCACCTAATATACTTAATGAGGCCTTTTGTGTATCTGTGTGCCATTCACACCATTACAGATCTACATCGATCTGTTATAAAAGACCAAGAATATTTCATTAGTTACATGTCTGACCAGTTTCGAATGTGGTTCCTTTCTGTGTGTATCAACTAGTGCCTGACCACTCCACATGTTCAGACTCATTCCCTCCAATTACCTCTTCACTATCCCCAGGCACTGGCAGTCAATAGGTTCACGTGTCATTGGAAGATATGAGTGAACAAAGATGTTAGAGTAACACTGGAGATGCACACAGCCCAGCATCAGGGTTTTGACATTGATTGTGGATAAAATGATTCCAATGTGAAGGGTGAAATAAAATAATAGACTCCTCTTTAAAACTGAAAAAAGGTACTGACAAGTAAAAAAAAAAAAAAAAAAAAGGAAAGGAGAAGCTACTGTCACAGATCTGCCAGGCTCTCTCACTTCCACCACCCGTTGCTCCCAGTCACCCAGGAATTAACCACCTGCACCTCTCAGTGATTATGTCATCAATGCACTACTTAGGCACACACCTCACGCGCACCACTGGCCTTAAACAAGGAAGGACTTTCTTATGCTGGGTACACACCACAAGATGATCAGGCTGATTTTGGGCCGATTTCTCCCCTTCCGACAATCCTACGCAGGGCCGTTTCTAGGCATAGGCGAGCTAGGCGGTCGCCTAGGGCGCCACCAGCTGCAGGGGCGCCAATGAGTGCACGTACTGGCACTTTTAGCAGGGTTGTGATAAAGAGTGGCACGGTCACCCTGAAATATGACTGCCGCCCCCACTGGATCCCCCAACATTATTGGGCTAGAGTACTGTCAATCTGACGATGCCTGTATCCTATGATTTTGGGCCGATTTCTCCCGGCCCTGATCCTAGGTAATGTCCCGATTATCTTGGTGGTTCTAAAGATTATCTTATCAGATTTTCCTGTGGTGTGAGGTGTGTTAAGAGTGACTGAATCTGCTCGGAAGAACGTCAGAGCCATGTTTTGTTTTGAGACATGTTGAATATTTACGATCAGAAATCCTGATGTGTGGGGGGAACATCGCGGCACACCACACACTATAGGAGCAAAACGGTTAAATCTAGGATTTTTTGTCCTCATGTTTGTGGTCTCTCACATTTTGAAGATCTTATAAGATTTAAAAAATATTTTAGTGTGTACCCAGCATTGCCTGACATTGCCATTATACTGCTCTCTTCCAGTCCTGCCCCGTGTCCAGTAAAGCTGTGCCTGGATTCATGTAATCTCTTTTCAGTGTGTATTACAATTATGCCCAAGCATTTAGACCAGGTGTTTTAAAATAGGGGGTCTGCGGGAAAAAAAGTGAAAAATTTAAATAACTTTTTTTTTGTTTTTTTTTTGTTACACATTTATAAATACTTTTGTACATGTTCTGTAGAGCATTACTCAAATTTCCACAGTTTTCTTCAAATGCACACTGTTGCACACTTTTCTGTTATTATCTCGATACATCTCACAAACAAGTCCCAATGGCACAAACTGAAAACCACCCTGAGTCTACAGTTGGTCTAAATGAGACTAATATGGTTAGAGGCCACTGTGATTAACAAAGTCTACAGTTCAAGTGTGTTGTGCTGTGTTGCAGCCAAAGTCATACATGGGAATTCTCAAGATGAAATTTACTTGTTAAGTGTTGAATGATAATACACTATATATACTCTTCAAAATTAAGATTAAACATATTTAGATACTTCCTTGCTGTCAAGCATTATTGGAACATGTCATTGCAAAATGGCTCAGAAAAGTGAAAGTAGTTCTGAAAAAGCCACAGCAACATTTCATGAAGATGTGAGTTGAATTGATTTTTTGTAATCTAAATTTTGTCTGATCAGTGTGTTACTCTATCGGTGTCTGTTGGCGTTGGTCAGCACATGTTTTTGCCAATTGAACACTTTGAATCTATGTTTGTCAGGTCTTGGAACGTCTGAAAATTGGTGTATATTGGTCGGCTGTTGGCGCTGGTCTGCGTCTGTCAGTGCGGTGTGAATTGGTCTTTCTTTATTCATTCATAGACATTCATACGAGTGCGACTTAAGTGTCTAAATTTTTGAGGCCAGTTCTGTTGAGTATTTTGACTCATTTGGATGCACGTATGTCTGTCTGTTCATAGTTTGAGAAGAGAAGATTGTGTTCCCTTTCATAAGTTGACTTGATGCCGCATCAGTAGCTGACTCGGAAACACCTTCTGGTGGGAGAATTTTCAAAAGCCCATATAGAATCACACCATTGGCAAATGGCGCAATACCGCCCACTGAGCATGCTAATGCCTCATAAGGTAGTGCCCATTCCATCACAACTCAAAAAGACAATTTATCTGGCCGTTGGTTATAGGATCCATTGTGTTTAGCACAGTAGCTTATCTAATTGTCCACACTGCGAAAACTTGAAAGTGCTTCATTCTCATCTCTCCTTTTCAAGGAAAGAAGGGAGAACGGTTGACCCCTGTTGCTCTAGCTCTGTGGTGCCGCATGAGTTAAGATCTCGGTGTTACAATGGAGAACTGGAGGCCATGGAGAGCTGAGTTCTCTCTTTCTCTTTCACTCTTATGTGCAGAAAATTCTAATGGCAGCAGAGCTTGCACATGAGGATATTTGTCAGAGTTAAGAGTAAGTCTCATGAGAGCACGAATGGAAGTAGCGCCTATCCGAGTGTATTACATTGCATGTGTGTTTGAGAGATATGAGTGATAAAAACTCCATAAAATGCAAAAAAGGTGAAAAATATTCACTTGTATTAGTGTAATATTCCATCGGGGAGTAGTATACAGAGGCGATTGGTTTGTGAATTGCAACGATTGATGAGGATTGAATGCGTGCTCGTGTGGAGAGTTTGTCCGTGTCTCAAGTTCTTTGATGATCATAGAGTGCAAGTGTTTTATTTGCCTATTTCATAATTTAATGTTGTAAAAATTATATTGTGTATACAGTGGTGAAAAAAGTGGTGTTTATTGTGTAATAGTTCAGTAATACTTTTCTTGTTAAATTCAGAGGGGAGAAATAGCACTGAATAGGCCCTCTGTGAGATCCAGGTTGTGCTCGTTAAAGAGCTTTGAAGATCAACTGATTTCATGCCATCAAACATACTGCTTGCGTGGTTGGTCATTCTAAGTCAGCTTAACATTATATATGGCTGAACTTGACAGACATTCGGACAAAGGATAGATCCTTCTTGTTTGAACCCCCAAAATTTCACAATCTGGGCTTTTTGTAGAGGCAGTTCCTGCCATGTCGATAAGTTTTCAATAGGAAGGATCACCAAAAACTCTGGCTGGTCTACAAACTACGTTTCACAACCAAACGCATGTGAGAAGTGATGCAGGAAACATAGAATCACGAGTGAGACAGGAGTTGTTGCACGAGACTGGATTTCTTTCTGTTAAAAATTGAAGCCCGCAAGATGCTTGCAGTACATGTTGCCTGTATGCTGGTTTGCAGCAAAAAAGAAGAATGTGAAGGAGAGATGGTTGCTTGCAGAAGCCATGCATGCTGATGCTTTGTTGCAGATCTATAGCCGCGTTTCCACTGCAAGAACTTTCCCCAGGAACTAGTGACTTTGGGCCGGTACTCGGCGTGTTTCCACAGCAGGAACCAGGATCTAAATAAAGTTCAGGGTAAAAAAATTGCCCCTCAGAAAGTCCCTGCTCGCGAGGTAGTGGAACTTTCGGGGGCAGGACTTGAGCGCTGAACATGCTGATTGGTTGAGTTAACGCAGCATTGCATTTCAACCACCATTTGCGTATTTTTTTTATTTTTTATATTACTGTTATTGTGTCATGAAATGTAGTTTTAAAAGTATTTCAGGTGTGAATGTAGTTGTTTAAAACTCAAATCTGCGGTTTATTTATAAAAACAGCGCCTATTTGAAAATGTGCTACGCCGATTTTGGAGACGGGAGCTCCACGCGATCAGCCCAGTAGCTGGCGCTCAGTGCTCATGTATCCCGACGAGAGCAGCCTCAACTCGGCTTGTCCTTCTGACATTTGCTGCTGGCTCTGATGTCTCTGTAGTGGATAAACATAAGATATAATTCGTTTTGGGTAAATCTTAACGGGTAATCTTTGGTCTTTATTCTATGAATCTATTAATATGTTAAAATTAAAATGAAAACAGGCAATGTTTGATATAATATTTCGTTTCATTGTAATGTAGGCCATGTACGTTCCCTGAACATTTCTGCGGCTATTAATGTTTTAATGAAAACGAAAAGGGGCAGTGGTGTTTGATATATTTCGTCTTATTGTAAGTGAGCTGACTGATGTTATCAAGTACGCTGCAGTTTGCAGAATTACCGGACTTGCGTCGTCCCGTCCGCGGCAGTTCACACTCCAGAGTCGAACTCGCGAAGTCCGAACTACCGAGGATGCAAGTCCGAAATTTGCTTACTTGGTATTGAAACGCGCACAGACCTACGTCACCAGACTATTTGCCTATTCTTCTCGGTACTTTAGACCGCGATGGAAACGCAGACAGCAACAGGTCTGGGGGGAAAAAAGTTCCTGGGAAAAAAAGTTCCTGGTACAATTGTTCCGGGTAATTTCGGTGGAAACGCGGCTTATGACTCCTCCTTTTGAACTTTCGCTTGCCTTGAAACATGCTCTCTCCGATGTCATTTTCATTCAAAACACATTTCGCACTGCAAGACTCACCGACAGGTCCAGTTATTTATTATTCCAGATATCTCATGGCCATTGGCGATGCATCAGTGTTTCCCTCAGAGTTTTTGCATTTTCGGGCATTAGTCTGCGATTTCCACAAAATTGTCGACGATTGAAAATCGGAGCTAAAATCGTGGAGTGTGTGCCTGGCATAAGGCTCCTCAGTCCGGGACAGCCGAAGTTCGCTCCTGAACTGTTGGGGAGTGTAAATGGAGGTCAAGCCCCCCAGTGGTGGTAGACGGAAATGTTGAAGTGTATCTGCCTTTGTTGGTCTCCATGTTCTGATCTCTCAGTTCCACCCAAGCATGCAGTTTGGACAGCCACAGATCTTCTTTTGGAGTTCTGCTATACCCATGCTTCTCTCTCAAACTATTTAGTGACTTCTGCCAAATGTATTAAGTTGGGTTCAAAGAACCATACAGCAGGGGTGTAAGGGGTCTCCACTGTGCTCAAGTGCTCCTGGCTGTGGTTTGCCTTCAGGAGCCCTGTTAATGAGGCTGGATATGCGTTCCCTTTTGGAGCCATAGAGACCCATAGAGGAAGTGTGTCTCAAAGGGAATACGGTTTTTACAGTTGGTATATTCTGGATTTGCATTCACGGCATTCAGTTTCAGAATGTTGACACTCAGACGCATTGTTTTAGGTTTGAATGGGGATTGGTTCATCACAGTTGATCTGAAAGATGCTTATTTTCACATCCTGGTCATTCTAAAACAAAAGAAGCTTTAAAGCCTTCCAGTTTTTTCCTCTTTCTTTCAGCCTGGACTTCGATCCTAAGGCGTTTACAAAAATGTATGGATAAAGCTCTGGCCCTGTTAAGGCTCCGGGTAGTGGACATTCTAAACTTCATAATAATTGGTGGTTAGGCATTGGGAATTAGTTCTCGATCATTTGCTAAGGCTGGCTTTGAGGTTAAACTTTTTCGTTCTTCGTTTAGGGAAGTTCGATGTTCGAAGTTTATGAAGTTCGAAATATGTGAGCAGCGGTATACTGTTTTCGGACATCCCGACGCTGCCCACACTGCTGAGAGCAACATTTAGATGAATATGTAAATATGTGCTCTGCGCTTTCCTCTCAGTAACAAAATAAACACAACAAAAATGAGAGAACAGCAAGCATGTTTTTAAAGAAAGCATAAGAAAAGCATCTGATCATAGCAACATGGGTATGTTTGCACGAGTTCTGCAAATTAGCACTCCAGGAAAGTCATGTCATGTGTATTTATATGGCACTTACACACAAACAACTTTATAGTATAAAACATGAAAAACAGTGCCACTGCTCATTTCATCAGAAGCACAACTTCATTTTCTACTATAAAGCGGATCTCCAGTGTGTTCATGTTTTCTCCCGCGGAGATCTTACCTCGACGGACTCAACAGATGAAATGAGCCAGAGAAGTGTTCCACATGAAGGAAGGCGGAGCCTCTGCGCACACCTACCTATTACGTAATCCCCACGGACCAGTGGTAGTACAAAAATGTTTTGCAGTCGGAGTGAACTTTTCCGGAGAGTTTGAGTACACTAAAAACGGAGAAGAAGACTTGGACTATGCGCATAAACCTTGCGCGCGGTATACAAACGAACATGGAACAATACATTTATTAATCTGTGTTAATGTTAGTTAATAAAAAGACAATCGTTCAGTGTTTGTTCATGTTTTTGTTGCTGTTACGTGACAGCGGGGTCTGACTAGCGGCGAGACGTGGGCTGATGATGTCATCGTTTCAGAAAATATACGGATTCGCTGTCCACACGAAAACGTAAGGGCGGCATTTTCAGATTTATCCACTCTGGAACCCGGTTTCAAAAAATATCGTTTTCACTCTCCCAAAACGCCGGATCCGTGTGGACGAAATGCCTATACGATACAAAATGTATGCGTATACAGCTAAACACGTCTCTGTGTGGACGGGGCCTTAAAGTGTGTTATTGCCCAGGCAGCAAATGTCTTTCCTAGGAGTGATTCTTGAGCATCTCTTGCTTCTGTTGAGCTTTTTTCCATATGCTTGGTTCATTTCAAGACAGGGCAAGTTGTCTGGTTCAGTCTCTGTCGCAGACTGTTAGGGCTTCTGGCTGTAGAGTCCCAGGTGCTACCTTTGGGCCTGCACCATATGAGGCCATTTCAGTGGTGGATGAAGAACCTCATGAAGTCCTCACCCCACTGTCAGAGTTATGTGTAGTTGCACAGAGTTATGGGCTATGTCTTAGTGGAACTGTCCTCAGTTTCTGACTCAAAGTGTCTTTTTAGACACAGTTTGACGCTGCAAGGTGGTCACGGCAGATTTGAATGTGGGAGCAGACCTGCTATCTCCCAAACCTCAGCCCGTGTCTTGACAGCAGGTCTCAGAGACTCCCACATTTGGCTGTAGAAACACCAGAGGGTGTTCCTATAGCACCAGCTATTGACACAGAGCCACGTTCCCAGTTAAGGAAACCAAGGCTGCATACAAAAAGAACAGAACAGAGGTAAGTCAAATCATTCTAATCATTAAAAGCAACTCCTGTTCCAAAAAATATTATAATTGATTCAGTCCTTTCTTATTGGTCATTGCCAGACATTTTATATGATTATTTATTTTTTTTTTTAATTATTATTATTATTATTATTTTTTTTTTTTTTTCGTTTTTATTATTTGCAAAACTTACAAGATATCTTTGGTAAATTCTGAATTCATATAGTGAAAAGACATTTGACCAATTGTCAGTTATGTTCCGTTCATAGACGTTTGTTTTCATTCATCCCACGTGTTCCTTTGACCTAGTTTCTGTTTCCCCTTGATTGTGTTAGTTAGTTCACCTGTGTCTAGTTAATTAAGTCATTTAGTCCCTCTCTTGTGTTTGTATAAAGTCTCCCCGTTCTGTTCCTTCAGTTGTCTGTTATTGTTTATTGTTATGTGTGCTGCTTGTGTTTCCCTGTGTGTTCTTGGATCTCCCTCTTCTCCTTGGATTATTATTAAATTCTATTTGAAACATCTCCATGCGTCTATCTCCCACGAGAGCCCTGACAGAATAACCGGCCACTTAAATGTTTAGCGGCATGTATCCCCACGTTTTGTTTTCATTTTTTGTAAGTTTTTTTTTTTCTGTTATGAATCACCATCCCAAATTCATCCTCCTCCTGCTGGAGCAGGGGGAACACACTCTCGAGGACCATACTAGACTCTTCCTTGAAGTATCTCATTACACCAGCTACTCAGACGACTGCCTCTGCTCGTTCTACCACGGGAGCCTCCAAATCATCTCTTTCTCCGTGCGCCTATCTTCCACGAGAGCCCTGACACCAATAGAGAATCAAAACGGCAAAGATTAATTTCTTGGATGGCACTCCAAGGAACTTTTCAATTTGGTGGTTACACGTTTGTGCTGCGGACATGATTGATACCTCAAATCATGCAACTTGTTTGACAAAACACTTGAGGTCAAGCAAGGACATTTGAGAAGGCTAAAAGTCTCCTAGGGTCTTGTCGACTTGCCCAAAGATTCAGTTTCCATCAGAAACCAGGAGGCCATTGTAAATTCATTGGGATGTTATGTCGTATTTTATGATCAATGTCAAAGGCTCCAATTCACAATGATTAAGCTTTATTTCACTTTCTGAAGACAAGCAAAAGCACTAGAAACAGGAAAGACAAAGAATTATCCTGAGTTTCATTTGCTCATTCTATTTTTTTGTAGTGTTTTCACATGACCAAGCTGTTTGTATGTGTCTGGGTTGTGCATAGTTCAGAATTGATAAGGTCTTTAAAATTCCCATTTTATTGTTGAATTAGAATTGAGGTAACTAACAGGATGTAGAATTGTAACTGCAATATAAATTAAATGAAGTAGATGTAAAGTTAAATAAAATTCAAAGAACTTGTAGGCCTGTACTATACTTTTTACATTTCATTTTTCAGTCACTAGCTACCTAATATTACTCAACATGTGATCATACACGCAAGATATTGCCAGAAAAATGTAATGATAACATTAAATATACAAAAAGCTTTGTATTGTTTCAGTGTTGGTAGTGTGTGTGTGTGTGTGTG
>NW_015662004.1:405497-407997 GCF_001515625.1 Sinocyclocheilus rhinocerous | reverse complement strand
TAAAATTACAACTGTAATACAATGAATATACATCGTCTATGCTTTTAATGTTGGGATTACAATTCATTTGAATATTTTTGGGACATAATGTCAGAAATGTCAAGGTGATACAACTGTCCTGATGTCATTATGAAGAAAAATTGCCATACAAACTGAATTATATTTAATAATATTTTAACAAAACCGCTTAAAAGCTTTTGTCCACCAAATAAAAAATATTCGATAATTTTATATTTTTATGAAAGTGAGGTTAGTTCATTATTTTGAAAAAAAACATCAGATTGAAAATGACTTGTCTACATCTTGGATGGCCTGAGGGTGAGTACATTTTCCAAAAGGGTCTGGCTGCAGACTTGCGCTTGCACTCTCAGACACTTGCGCTTCCGCTAGCAGTGTTGGGGGTAACGCATTACAAGTAACGCGAGTTACGTAATCAGATTACTTTTTTCAAGTAACTAGTAAAGTAACGCATTACTTTTTAATTTACAAGATAATATCTGAGTTACTTTTTCAAATAAGTAACGCAAGTTACTTTTTTTCCAATGTATTGATTGACAGCTCTTCTGTCCCCATGTTGAGAGAAATCAGAAGATGTTACTGTAGTTCTAAAATAAATATGAATATGCATTAATTTATCTCACAAAAAAAAACACAGATTCAGTATGAATCTTGTCTTCACCACCTGGCTACTGTTGTAAAATGTTGAGAGATTGAAACAAAAAGTAATCAATAAATAGAACAAAATAAAAAATAAAAAAGACTGCAAGTGACTTCGCTAGCGGAAGCGCAAGTGTCTGAGAGTGCAAGTCTGAGAGTGCAAGTGCAAGGCTGCAGCCAGACCCTTCTCAAATTTTCAGCAAATTTTCATTTTTGGGTTAACTATTCATTTAAAGGTATAGTTCACTTACTACTAGGTCATTTACTCACCCTCAAGTTGTTCCAAACCTGCATGAGTTCCGTTCTGTTCAACATAAAATAAGATATTCTGAAGTAACCAAACAACTGATGGTTCCCATTAACTATGGGGGGAAAAAATAAGTCACTGGGGACCAAAAAATGTTTGATTACTTGAAATATTTGGAACAAATTGAGGGTGAGTAAATGATGACCAAATTTAAATTTTTGTGTGAACTATCCCTTTAACATATAGACAGAGCCGGACAGTAGTGGAGTATTTTTACTTTACTCAAGTAAATTTAAAAAGTATCTGTAGTTTATCAGAGTGTTTTTCTTTGGAAAACTTCACTACATTCCCATAATGTCATACTTTTTACTGCACTTCATTTCATAAATAAAAGTTGTTGTTTGTTTTACCTTTAATACTGAAGAACATTAAAAATGTAGTACTTTCTTGTACTCAAGTAAGTCTTTGAATTACTTTTACTTGAGTAAAAGTAAGAAAGTAATAGATTTCTAATGTAATTAAGTATTACATTATATTTAATATGAAACGTAGTGCAGTAAAAAGTACAATATTATGCTTTGGAATGTTGTGAAGTAAAGTTTTCTAAAGAAAAACACTGATCAAGTACAGACACCTGAAAAGTACTTTTACAGCAGAGTAAAAATACTTCACTACTGTCTGCCTCTGCATATAGGCTACTGTATGTAACCTAAAACTGCAAGTGTGCATTTTTCTGCTGTGCTGCATCTTTCTGGCATGGCTAAATTAGAGGATGCGTCATTGTGTATTGCTACAAGGTTCTCTCATCTCAAATGCTAATGGGATTTAGAGCCGAGTAAGCACAAAAAAAAAAAAAAGATCAAGGTCTCTGTGCACCTTAAATTGCCAACAATAGGGTCCTTAAAGACACATCAATAAGTTTCTCATCTTCAAACACTGAGTTTGTTCAGAAGCATTGTTGTTATAGATTTGTTTGTCATCATTTGATATTGTTTTCCTGAGAATAGTTATGATTGTGATTTCTTTTTTTTCTTTTTTTTTGCCAGCAATGGATCCCACAATACATCCCACTTATAAATCAGAAAGAACATATATTACCCATGTTAATTGTACTTATTTATTTAACAATGCACTTTTTTTTTACATTCTAATAATCCAGGACTTGGATTTCAGTATTGCAACATTAGCCGTTTCAATTCACACAGGAATGCTTTTGTATGGCAGCTTACCAGATTCTTACACATCCTTGCAAAATATTAAAGGTTCCATATTGTCAAAACTGAAATTTCCTGGCTTTTTTCATGATAACTCTTAACATGAGGTCTAGGGGCTATTTAACTACCATATAAGTTCCAAAACAGTCAGTCCACAGTAAAATGCACACAGCCTGCATAAAGTAGCTGTGATTTTTCACGAACCGTTGTGACTTCCATAAAAAGTTGACGTCAGAACTACACAGTCACCGCCTTCAGTCACCACCCCGAGCACCGCCCACCATCCCACTCTCCTTTTGCCAAACCCCCAGACAACACCGCATCCATGCTATTGCTGAGCAGCAACAACACGGAAACATCTCGAAAAGGTTAACTTTAACTA
>NW_015662004.1:404861-405379 GCF_001515625.1 Sinocyclocheilus rhinocerous | reverse complement strand
CGTCAGAATAGTCCATCTGCCATCAGTGGTTCAACCGTAACGTTATGAAGCGACGAGAATACTTTTTGTACACGAAGAAAACAAAATTAACGACTTTATTCAACAATTCCTCTCATCTGTGTCTCTCCACATCACCGTAGCGCCATTTTGGAGAATATCCGCGGTGTCGCAGCCGCGCTGCGTGGATGCACTGTTTTCTTTCAAGTCAAAGCGTAAATACATGCAGAAAACGTATCCTTGTGGCTCCTAAGACTCCTACAGTTTGGTTTTCTTTTATGTTTGCATGTCTTACTATCAGCCATGATTATTCTACTCTGCTAATTAAAAGGCTGTTTATTTGCATATTACCTTAGTCGCAGAAAAAAAAATTCCACATGAAGTGGCGAAAACATGTCCGTGACGGACAAATCCTTAACGGCTGGTCTATGTGGTAATATAGCATAGTACATCGGGCAGGACATCCATATGCTCACCTAACATTCATCGACCTCAACTGTGGCTTATCATCTGAAATATGT
>NW_015662004.1:384850-402798 GCF_001515625.1 Sinocyclocheilus rhinocerous | reverse complement strand
TTAGTCGCAGAGAAAAAAAAATTCCACATGAAGTGGCGAAAACATGTCCGTGACGGACAAATCCTTAACGGCTGGTCTATGTGGTAATATAGCATAGTACATCGGGCAGGACATCCATATGCTCACCTAACATTCATCGACCTCAAATGTGGCTTATCATCTGAAATATGTATGTAGTAGCAACTTTACATGGCAGCTCAATCTAATGTTAACCTAGAAAAAAGTGCACAGTTCACGTGTTTGTGCGGAGTGTGAAGCTGAACAGTAGCACGTTTGGGCTACTGCAGGACAGATGGAGGCGCCGGTGCGATCACTGGCTCTTAAAATACTTTGTCATTTTTGATCATACAGATAAGAGTAATGCATCTTTTGCATCTGTAAAGACTCTACGTTTATTTGTGTGCACTCAGAATAACAACGAAACGTTGCGCTTTTGTAAAATAATGAAAGCAAGCAGGATGCGCTTTCTGCCGTCTCGGACTGTGAACTTGAGCGAATCACTTCGAAACTCACTTCGCCTTATTACAGACATGAAAATATATCTATAGAGAGTGAAACGTTTAAATGAACCAATTCAAATAGAAAACAATTATTCTCAGATTATGTATTTCGTATGAAACATGCATACAGGCGCATACTGCGGAGACGACGAGTCAGTGTCGCCGACTTCATCTCTTAAACCGAAAACAGAAAGCACTAGTGTAACAATAAATTATTAAAACGTTAATGCAGTGTACTTGCTGTTTTTCTTGCGGTGCGCTGTGGCAAGCCTTTTTTGCGTGCGCTTGAGCGCTTATTAGGGCTATGTAGGCAATTAAAGGCTCATTATTAATATCATTTATATGGTTTATTAATAAAAGTGCGACTAATAGTCGACTAATGCTTAAAATGAACGACTACTAGTCGACCAGAAAAATCTTTAGTCGAGGGCAGCCCTAATGCATACTGACTAATTGTTTACGAGAAGCATAAGAGGCTGACAATTAGCTGAATATATACTTGTTTAATTAGTGACACTTAGCCTGCATTTTAAAATCTTTATTTGAATGTGGCAATTAACATTTTTATTTTAAAACTTTTATTTGAATATGGCAACATAATATTGCGCTCTACAATATGTCTATGAATAAATCTCTGACAGACTATCAGCCAATCACTGCGTGCATAGTAAGTATGCTGACATCATCCATAGCAACAAGGTCAACCCCGCCCCCTTACTCTTAGCTTAAGACTTCTGTCTATTCCTTAGTAAAAGTTTGTCTCAGCAGCTTTGTGAATAGGTTTTAAGAGAAAACTCTTATCTAAAAACTTTTACTGCTATTTAGGAGAACTCTTAGTGGTAAGATAAAATGTTTTGTGAATACGGGCCCCGGTGTCTAATTATCCTGGAAAAGAAACAACACTGACGACACTGGTGACACAGATAACAAAGACTGTGCCATCGTAATCTATCTCACTTACTAAAAACTACCTGAATTAGGCAGATGCCAACATGGACTGGTTAGGTGACATGCCATGAACAAAACTACACAAGATAATACAAGTTAGGGCGCATTGTTTCAGATCACCACTTAATCTCCGATGTAAAATCTGCATCCTGATGCCAAAAAAAGAGAACTATTGACATCAAATACACATTTTCTCTTATACATTCACATTCATTTTAACCAATAATTTTGATGTTGCAGAAAAAAGAATATAGACATATTATATATTATAAACAGTTCTTGCAGTGCAGTGAAATTCTGCTCAACAAAGGAGGAAACCACATTCGTTCTGCAGTCCTGATCTCTTGTGAGTTCCTGTGTTCGTGTATTGATCTGCTCATCAAAGTATGTTGTTTTACACCACTATAGAGCTAGCAAAATAGATTTGTGAGTCAACCTGATTCAGTTATCTGAAGACATAAACACCACCCGGGGGCTTTACCTCATCACTCGACATGCAGGAACACATCTATTTTAATTGCACGATTACAAAGTAAAAGCACAGCCAAATATGTCTTCATGTAGTGTTAATCTTGCTAAGCTATTTTCATCTGCCCTACTCTCTCACAGGTACTTAAAATACAGTTTCTCTCACTTTAGTCTTTCTTGTCAAAATACAGCAGCATTGCGGATGACAGGACATGCAGCATGTTGCATTAAAATGACAGGTTCTCAACAGAGGCTATTAGGCATTTTTTTTTCTTTTTTTGGGGGGAATGCCTACCTGTGAAGTAGATCATATTCTTGCTTAACAGCTGCCACTGCAGAGAGCTTGCTAGATGAGCCAAAGCAAAAAGCCCCACATGGTTCCAAATTGTGATGCATTTGATAACACCCTCTATCTGGTGTTTTTATAAGGCAGTGATGGAAAGCAAGCAACTGTGGGCCTGCATGTCCTCCGGGGCTCCTACTTAGTTTTTATTTCTTCCTGGTAGTGCAAGATTTCCTTTTAACTCACTGGAAAAATGGCAACCATATTATAACTGCTAAGAAAACAATTGCACTAGGAAGCTCAAGAGCAAGTCTGGAATGCATGGTGGCCAGAATAACTGTGAGGTAAAGGAAATCATGGCTCATCGCTAAAATAAGCCAGGACTTGTTGCTTCAATGAAATGAGCACAGGAGAACATTTTATCAAGCGTTTTGAACATTTGAAAAGATTCAAACATTCAAAATAATATAATACATAATAATATAGATCATAGGTGTCAAACTTAATTCCTACGCATCAGCGTAGTGTGAACCATCAAAAGGTCCAAATACATATCTGAGACCAGCTTTGTTACTCATAAGTGCTTTTAGCTAGGTCTGAAGACATTCAAGTAATTATTACATTTAAAGCTTAAGTAAAGTTTTATTATCAAGAATAATATTTTATTTGGTGTTGGGTTATTTCCATGAAAAACAAAAAGTTCTGCTCTTTTCCGTATTAAAAACCTTGGCGATCACTGGTTGTCAAGTTTAGTTGCAATTTTGCTTTTTTATAAAAATAATAATAATAATAATAATTATTAAAAAAAATAATAATAAAAATAAATATATATATATATATATATATATGCAACTGCTGTTGCGATGCAACTGCTACAGCAAGCACTAGCCGAGTATTTGAATGTTGAGCAGCAAGCTCATTGGCTGCTGATGTGAAAAGAAATCAATCAGCTGCGCCGTGTGAATAATGATGTCATTATGTCAGATTGAGGTAGAATCTATCAGCCAAGATATTGGCCATTTCCTTAGGAGACACACTGCCATCACCACCAGAACATTTGGAACAATTTTACCCACTGGGCCCAGAATTCCCTCCATAAACCTGCCACTGGATTTACCCCTTCAAATGCGCACTCAACTTCCAACCAATTCCCGTGGTCTTGAGGACCATCAGAGGAACCCGCCGTCAATCACTGGTTCCTAGAGAGCGAAATATATCCAGCTTTGACTGGCCAGCAAAAAGTTAAGCCCTAGATGCAGTGGCCCATTCACCATAATCAAACAAGTTAACCTCTATCACTTATCGACTCCAACTGCCACCTAATTATATAAATGCACCCACTTATCATGTCTCTCATGTCAACCTTCACCATACTTGTCTACTTCCATGGAGTCTGGTGAGGTTGGTGATTCCCCTGCCTCTGCTGCTTGAAAATAGCCCAGTGAAGGCAATGCAAGACATACTGATGTTGTCTTGATTACCTAATCAACTGAGAGGTGTATGGCCTAGAAGAAAGATCTTGGGTGGCTTGGGACAACATCCTGGACCCAACCCTGCTTGCCACCTTCCATGCAGACCTGGATCCTGAACCCAACCATGCTGGCCATCTTCCATGCAGGCCGTTTAGCCACCCAGATGAGGATGGGTCGTGGATGGTGTCAGATATCTTGGGACTCCAGAGCGGCCGGAATGGAGTGTGGTACTGTCACTCCACCAGCCATTCCCTGTACTTCCACTTTCCTTGCAATCTCACATTAACAAGTCTAACAAAGGACTATCACTGACCTCTGCTGCAGTGTTACTCACCTCATATGGTTGATTGCTCTTTGTCTTCCTTCCATTGTGGATTATTCCAGCCTTCATCGTCTTCCTCCCATTGTGGATTACTCCCCATTGACTACCATTCTCCCAGGCATCATATGGCTATGATCTACTTACCGATGTGTCTCTGCCGGTTTAAACAAAAAAAAAAACAAAAAAAAAAAACCCCATTAAGGTTTCAGGTAGTCACATGATATTTTAAACAACCCTTTTCATAAAAGGTCATATTCAGGGGCCCTCTATGATATCAGTTTCTGTTTTCTTTCTTTTTTCACGTGTTGGTATCTCATACTTTTGATTTTCTAAGTAATTTCCTTCTGAGAACTTTTAATTTTTAATTTAAAGCTTTTTTTATGTATTTATTTATTAAGATATCACCCTCACATTTTTCACTTTATGCTAAGTAATACAGTTATATGAGTTTGGAACTGCATGAAGGTGTGTAAATAATGACAGAATTATTATTTTTGGGTGAACTATTCCTTAGACATCTGGAAAATATCTTTCTTTCTACAGCATACCATCAATCCTCTACTGAAGACCAGTTTACGATTACTGAATATCTGCCTGTCCAAACCTAACAAAATCAGCAGAATTTTTAAACTGGCTGTGTGTTTTTTAATCATGACCCATGACTGCAGGTCGAGACAGAGGGAAGGGTGTTGGTGGATCAACAATGATCACATCTCACACAACAACCTGGAGGCTCTGTGTTCCCTGTTGCTACTTTACAGAGTCAAAGAACAGTGTGATTTCTTCTAGTTGGCCCCTGGAGATGGTTTGTATGCTTTTTCTCTCCACTGGCATAAATAAACATCCACATGCCCACGCTGCACCCGTCACCCCATAATGAACTTGTTTGGATGGCGGAGTGAATCTGCCTCGTCTCTTCACTCTTTGACAGCTTAGAACACCTTCCCGTCGTCTCTACATCAGACACTGTCATCTTTACTCCAGCACTGTACACCTTTTATATTGGGGTATGCGCATCTGTCAGTGCTGGTATATGTTAGGAAAGAGATGTGCATGTAGAAAGTTGGACTGCCTACAAAGCAAATAAATTCAACATGACATTCAATGGTAACTTGTAACGTGAGCTCAGTAGGTTTTCAGATACAGTCAATATATGAAATAATAGGAGGACACATTATTAGCCAAGTGACAGTAAGACTAGGGTAAGTAAATGTGAAATGTTGTAATGGATAAATTGATGTATTGGGAAGTAATACTAGCTTACTATTAACGGAATACTTTGCACAGGCCTACTTTGCAATATATATGCTGGTTATGTTTGGAATAACATAGCCTACTATACTGTTATTACTATTGCTGCAGTACATATAATAATAATAATAATAATAATAATAATTCATTACATTTATATAGCGCTTTTCTAGGCACTCAAAGCGCTTTACATTGTCAGGGGGTATCTCCTCATCCACCACCATATGAATTTTATGCACAATATGCACATATTCACATGACCTTCAATGCTACACTGCAGTATACAATACGAACACAGAGAATACTGTAATATAGCAATGCAATGCTGTTGACTTGACCCTCCATTTCCTGTGTGAAGGGTGAATTGGAAGTAATTAAATTTGCAATGCTTTATTCATCCCACCGGTGAGAAATGAAGGGTCAAGGTGAGAACATTGCATTGTGGGATACATTATTATACATTATGCTCTGTTGTAAACTGCTTTTCTTGAATACTGTAGAATACGGTTGAATACTGTAGATTTCTCAATACTGTAGAAAATCACCTGCATATGCTTACAGCACACCGTATACATAGCATGTACTACAGAAATAGTACGGTAGCATGTCTTTCTGAACTTTGCTTTTGAGTAAACACCTGTAGCTACAGCCACTTTTCTGCAGTTTTTCCATATTCAGGACCAATTTGTTGTTGATTTATTTCAAGCAATAGTATATTAAGCTCATATTAAGCTTTTATCTCACCATTTTTATATTTTATCAAACAACACTTCAATGAAAAAAAAATGAAATACAAAATTACTGATCAGGTATAGTTAAGCAAAATAGGCAAATTGCTTTTTATTTTACTTTTGTTGCTGACATCAAAGACTATGCATCCAGTAAAACTACAATAATTCGACACAAATTCATCTGTCACTTAGTATATATATATATAAATATATAACCTAGTCAAAATATATATATTTTGACTAGGTTAAAAAAATAACTTAAAAAGCAGCTAACACAATAAAACACACAAACATGATAACATAATAAAAAACATGATTTTTGAAAATAAAAAAACGGAGTTATCTGTTTTTGCAAATAAACTCTTCACACACACACATATATATATATATATATATAGCTGTTTATTGTATATTAGGCTAGTAAATCACAGTGCTGCTGTTTTATGCATTAAAAGTGTGAATAAAATTGATTTCAGCTTATGTTATTTTAATCATTTTGCATTGTAATTCATATTTTACTTGGTACTGTTTAATTTGGTACTGTCACCAGTACAATTTAAAATCTGAATGCTGAAACAAAACCAGTTTTGAACCACTTATGTTTATTAACTACTTGGGGGGAAGTCGTGGCCTAATGGTCAGAGAGTTGGACTCGTAACCCAAAAGGTTGCAGGTTTGAGTCTCGTACTGGCAGGGATTGTAGGTGGGGGGAGTGAATGTACAGTGCTCTCTCCCACCTTCAGTACCACGACTGAGGTGCCCTTGAGCAAGGCACCGAACCCCCAACTGCTCCCCGGGCGCCGGAGCAAAAATGGCTGCCCACTGCTTCGGGTGTGTGTGTGTGTTCACTGCTGTGTGTGTGCACTTTGGATGGGTTAAAATGCAGAGCACTAATTCCAAGTATGGGTCACCATACTTGGCCACATGTCACGTCACTTTTATTTTCTATATCCTAGATAGGCTACCATACTTCAATACATATATTGTGTCTGTTTTTATACACGAGTAACATTTCAAACCTTTGCAGTCGCACATTTACTGGACTTCATAGTAGCCTATATTATAATAGCCTTTAATGCACTATGTTAAAGGGGTCATATGATGCTGCTAAAAAGAACATTATTTTGTGTATTTGGTGTAATGAAATGTGTTTATGCGGTTTAAAGTAAAAAAAACACATTATTTTCCACATACTGTACATTATTGTTTCTCCTCTATGCCCCGCCTTCTGAAACGCGTCGATTTTTACAAAGCTCATCGGTCTAAAAAAGCGAGGTGTGCTTCACTCCAAAGAGAAAGGAAAAAATGAAATCGCATCATATGACCCCTTTAACAGTTTTAAACGCTAGTGTAAAGGCAAATACAGCAAATGCATCTCAATAAATTAGAATGTCGTGGAAAAGTTCATTTATTTCAGTAATTCAACTCAAATTGTTAAACTTATTCTAATCTATTGAGATGCACAGTATTATTATAACTGACCCCTTGTGCGCATGCTCTCTCTCTTTCCTCAACAGTCTAAAGTCTCACATTTTTAATTCAACTTTATTGAGCAGACGTGGACTAATTAGCGGACATGGTGCAATACCGGACAGGTGTTACTCGATTTATCCGAAGACAGAGACGGGAATGTCCATACGCATTTATTTCGGGTTTTATCCTGCGAATGTGCCCTTTGCCCCTTTATTTACGCACTGAACTGCGCCATTCTGAATGCCCTTTTCGTGCAGTCTTTAGCTCTCCGTCGTGTGTTCCCCGCATATAGATATCTGCCTAGAGATATTTGTATACCGCTTCCTCAGTTCGCTGTGAGGCGCATACAAAAGTTGCAGCGGTCGCGCAGCTCGTGCGACTGCTAATGTGCGTTAGCTAGCGCGCTCGAGTTCTCAAACGAGCCGTCTTAAGTATGAAAACGGCTTATATTCGCCGTTGACAGCCTGTATACGGTGTCGTTGGTTTAAAACGACACAGAGGGAATGACATAAGCTAGCGTTCACACGGAGTGACCGTTTCTGTTTCGACCGCGTACAACTGAAGCGGCGGTATTTGTATGTTCGGTGGCACTTCGGTGACATTAGCGTCACTGTCAGCTCGTTTGTCGATTTGGCGCGGGTTTTATTCAGCTTTTGTTGTGTTTTTGTATTCGCATGGCTGAAGGGTAACTTGTACTGGAGTTTTTTTGTTGGAGGGGCGTTTACCGTGTTGAAGCTAGCAGGAGCTTTTTGACGGGTAGATCACGGGCTGTCGGGGAGTTTGACAAGCAGCTTATGTAATGCTGGCGATTCCCGGCTCGACCTCAACAGACGAATAAGCAGCGGGTATTCAGAGTGCGACGAAGTTTATTTCGTGACACGACTTGTAGGCGTCGTCATTACGGTGCATTTATGCGTGTGTTTTTTCCGTGAGTTGTTTTTGCGACTCGCTGCTGTTGAAACACTGTGTCGAAGCTGCTGCGCGTCTTGTAAAAATCTATCGAACATGCGGGAAGTTCAACGAAAAGCTATTGCGGACACCATCTGAACGCTTAAACAGCTTTGGACTTGTATAGAAATGCATTTTTCGTCAAACATCTTGTAAAGGTAAGTCTGTCTCGTGCACTCGGGGTCATTTGCTTTCCGTGCGTTGTGAATGCAGAGTGCATTTTTGCAATTGCACACCGTCTGCGCTCGTTTTTCTTGTTTTAACCTTGACATATCTAATGTTAACCCATATAGCTGCTGCTATGGCTTTAAATTATGTTTCAAAGCTTCTCCTGCTGCCACAATTTTGCGTCATTTAGACATTCCATGCCTTTTAACGTTTAAACCATGTCCTCAGACTTGGTTTCAGTTCTCGTTAAGTCATTTAGTATGTATTGATGTGCTGTTTGACATTTATGTAGGTTTAACGAGCTTTAGTGCACATTAGCGGTTTGTCAGGCTGAAGTTCATTTTGAACGCAGTGGCTAAGCTCAACCGACAGGTGGCAGCACTGCGGTGCATCGACTGATGCATATGGAGGATTTGTATGAGTTTTAATGTCTCTACGCACCTCGAGCCTTTATCTGAGCAAACAATCGCCTCATCAAGCTCCATTTTGTGGGATGAGTTTGAATGAGTTGCAGTAGGTTTTTATAGAACTACAGAATCCATTAGTGCAGTAATGCAGACTATAGATTCAAATAAGTTGGCAGGAGAAAAAAAAAAAACATAAAACAAATGCTCGTACAAGGGTCAAATACAACTTGAATGGTTGTTTAGCTGAAAAGTCTTAGAAAGCTGCAAAACCCATTCATTATATCACCCCAAGAGAGCTTTTGTGTGGGCATCTGGATAGAAATGTAGTTTCATATCATATTATTTAATTGCATTCTGCCCAGACCTACTCTATTCAAAGTCTGAATCTGTAATATTTTCTGAATAACTCGCCAGCAAATAAATGTTGGAGGCCTTGGCGCAAAATTGCATTTTTCTTTAAATTTTTTTGTCTTTGTCTTGTGTAAACATAAGTGCAATGTAAAATACTACAATAGCAATTTGTACTCCATTTTATATGTAAAACATAATGTATTTTTTGATAATATTAACTAAATTTTATGTTTAATGTTTCTGTCTATACAACAGGATTACGATATGGACAGTGGACAAAAACGCAGCAGTAACAATGCTGAGAATTTAACTTTCGAGGATTGTATCGAGAGAGGCTTCGTGCCTGATATTGGTGTCAATGCGTCCTCTTTAAATACGTCAAAAGATTTCTCGAATGGACAGAGCGGTAGTGACGCTCAAAGAAATCTCTCTGTGGCAGATCCATCCTTAATGGGACGTAACATACAAGAACCAGATGTTAAGGCATTTAAACCTTTCAGAATGCAGCACCAGCAAAAGGTAAAAGAGCCCCTCATTGGGGAGAACTTTTCGCTCTTGGAAGAGAGCATTGCAGACTTAAATCGTGGTTCTGGTATCCAGGCCCCTGACACTTTTACAATGAAAATGGAGCAGTTTTCCCCCATAGAGAAAGATAGGCTGGACTTTCCACCCTATGGCCACCTGGATAAGGAATTGGATGGTAATGAGAGAGTGATTGGAGACAACACCATTGACATCCTTAAGGATCTGGACTTACCTGACTCCTTATCTGACCTGAATGAGCTCTACGTTGCCGACGAGGCTGCCTTTCTTTCCTCGTTGGCTGTGGATGATGCCCTGCTGGGAGAGAGCAACTTTCTGAAGGATACCAGCCCTGTTTTCACTGGCAACAGTGCAGCCTGTACAAATGTGAACGGCATGGGGAAACGGCAGCAGATGGTAGAAGCCAGTGTCAACACGCCGGTCATAAAGACAGAGAAAGACACCGACTTTATCCAGCTGTGTACACCGGGTGTCATCAAACAGGAGAATGAGAGGCGGAGCTACTGTCAGATGTCAGGGATGGGTGGGCCTCACGGTGGGCCCGCCACGTTGGGAGATATGGGCGGACAGGGATACCACTATGGAGCCAACACCGCCTCAGCTGTGAGTTTACCAGGTCAGAAACCTCCTTTCGGCCTGTTTTCTCCCCTACCCAACTTAAGTGATGGCTGGGTTCGAGGAAATGGATATGGAGATCCGTCTGGGATGCAGAGAGCCAATGAGACCGTACTTCCGTCCAGCTATCCATACAGCAGGTAGGAATGACTTTCAAAAGCTTTTGAATGAGCTGCTTTGATTATGAACGATGAAATAGATAAATAGTAAATAATTTGCTCTAAAATGAAAGGAGGCTGAGGTAGTGCACATTATTTTGCAGATTTGCATGTTTTGGGACACGGTTCCCACGGCCATGGAAAACTTCTGGGAATTTTAAAATCGTGATTTCCCGACCTGAAAAAGTTTTGTCGTAATGCGGAGCTGTAAAATATTTCATCAGCTGATGAAATTGTGGCCATTATGGGAAATCTTTCCCCATAAGGGGCATATCGGCAAAATGCAATCACAGAAAACTTTAAAACTCCGGGATAATTTAGAGGCTTGAAAAGAAATGAGTACAATTTTAAACATTTTTGAAGTTTTTGTATTTTGTATTTATTCTCAGTTCTAAAATATTTCACAGGATGTCATTTTTGTAAATGTAATCTCGATATAATGATCCTCATCCAGTCAAGTGTCAGTCATGAAATCCTGATGGCAATGTGGAGTGGATTCTGTATTCCAGACCCATTTACCCATTTAAGAAAAAGAGAAAAACTGGCCACGAAACTTCTCAAAACTGCATGATATTTGATGAAGCTGTTGTTTGCAGCTTTAATTAGTTTGTGTGTTGGTCCGCTGCTTCTCCCAGGAGCCCATGTGTGCTGATCTGTATTGGTGCTTTGCTTGTCCAAAGCAAACACATGGGCCTCATGGAGCTCCCTTTGGCCCAGAACGGCACACATGCGCTCCTCTCTGAGCCCAGTTTCAGGAGGCTCTAAGCATCAATAACAACATCGACCACTGTTGCTGTTGCTGATGTGATATTGTTTTTCGGTGAGTGTGGAGAGGACTAGAAGCTATGAGTCATTATGGCTCAAAATTCCCTGAGTGCTGAAAATAATATAAAGTGTGTCTTGTCTCTTGACCAATATTACTTTGCTACTTGGGGTTGGGTTTTCTGATGAAATGAATTTTGAAATGAGTTTTACAGCCAACCTTCTTGACCGAGATGTGAATTTATACGCTCTGGGAGATCCTGAAATATATGGACTTTTAATGACCTCAGTTATGCTTTTGTTCATGTTTCTGATTTGTATGTGTCCTAGTACGGTGTAATGTTTTGTTAACGTTTTCCTATCCAACTTGATCCAACGTGCCAGTCTCATTTGCGCAAGAGAAACCTTTAAACCTTTTCTCGATGGCTCTGTGTTAATCTGGTAGTCTACTTAGAAAGCCAAGTTAGAGATATTTAGGTCAGCATATTTCTCCCTCTAAACCAACTTGGACAGTTTAGTGCTGTCTTAGTGGAAACTTATCAGTGTTAGTTACCTGAAATTTCACCTGACTCATTTTTGTGGACACATCTTGTATTAATATTCATTGTATTCATATTCTGTTTAGAATTTTTTAAACCTCTTACAATCAGTTCAGTTTAAACATTCAGACTCCGTTCAAACTATATTTTGAAGTAAGTTCAGCCTTGGGTGTGCCATTTTTGCTTGTTTTTCATAGACTGCTCTTATGAAGACATTTGATATTAAAGTTTGGAAATCTCCCTGATGTACACTGATTAAATGCATTCAAAATGTAACCAACAGTGATGCTGTCATCATATTTGCATAGTGAAATACGATTGGTCTTTTTTTATTACACTGATTTGTGTTCTGAATTATTGGCCGTCTTCTTTGCATATTTAACCATTTATAGCTCTCTTTACACTGTACGTTTTATGCACAGTGACAGAAAACAAGACATGTTGACTGTCATGATAACAGCAAAACTACTCTGATGTTGAATTTCATTTACACAGAGCCACAACCTAAAATTTAAAATGAAGAAGAAAAAAAAAACTAACTACAACCATAATTTTCGAACACTCTAGTATTTTATTCAGGAAATGCTAAATCTACTTTTTAAAATCATTTTCCGTTTAGATGTCATTCATAAAATAATAATAATTAAAAAAAAAAACACCAGGACAATTTTTGATTTTGTGAAAAGTATTTACTTAATTTTGGATGTTATATATCTTTTAGTTCAGTTTAGTTCAAGGGATTCACGAGTCATGCAAGTTTTTTTTTTTTTTCTGAAGGTCAGAAATGTGAACTGCTGTCGAGAAGTGATTATAAATAAAACATTTCATAAATTCTTATTCACGTGTAACTTGGGTGTGCCATTTTTGCTTGTTTTTCATAGACTGCTCTTATGAAGACATTTGATATTAAAGTTTGGAAATCTCCCTGATGTACACTGATTAAATGCATTCAAAATGTAACCAACAGTGATGCTGTCATCATATTTGCATAGTGAAATACGATTGGTCTTTTTTTATTACACTGATTTGTGTTCTGAATTATTGGCCGTCTTCTTTGCATATTTAACCATTTATAGCTCTCTTTACACTGTACGTTTTATGCACAGTGACAGAAAACAAGACATGTTGACTGTCATGATAACAGAAAAACTACTCTGATGTTGAATTTCATTACACAGAGCCACAACCTAAAATTTATATATCTTTTAGTTCAGTTTAGTTCAAGGGATTCACGAGTCATGCAAGTTTTTTTTTTTTTTCTGAAGGTCAGAAATGTGAACTGCTGTCGAGAAGTGATTATAAATAAAACATTTCATAAATTCTTATTCACGTGTAACAGGGCAGATAAGAGGCAGCAGTACTCTTATCTGTAAGTTAAAAATAATTAAAAATAGCTAAAAAAAAAAAATTCACAAAAGTGAGTTTTTTGTTTCAATATGCATACAGTACAATGCTTAAAGTCCCCTATTGCTTGTGAATTTTTTTCTGGTTTTGGCATATTTCCTATTTATACAGCCAGTAATGTTAAAGGGGTCATGAACTGAGAAAACAAAATTCCCTTGATCTTTTGACATATAAGAGGTCACTGTACTATAAAAACTTCCTGTAAGTTTCAGAACTCAAAACTTTCTTGTTAGTCTAAAAACAGCTTATATTGAAGCCGATCTGCCAAAACGACAGGTTGTGGAATGTGCCACTTTATGACGTAATAGTGTGGCTAAACCCCGCCTCCGCAGAAGAAGTTCAACGCCTGCTTCTACATCACTGCCTGTTTAGCCCCGCCCACCGATTCACGCATGCAGTGTAAATACCGAGAGAGGCAAACGCAAACAACAAGATGCTGTTCAGTGCCAAGTTGTGGAAAAACATAGTCTTTGCATCGCGTTCCTTCTGATCCCAGCATTAGGAAAGAGTGGATGAACTTTATTTTTTAATGAAGATCCAGACCACATCAGTAAGTCAGTAAGTTTTTTTTGCATTACACTGTGCATATGAATGCTGTTTTGTTTAGAATAGTTTAAAACATTACGCACTTTTCTGAACAGACACGTAATGCAATTTCATTGCTTTGAATAAACAATTTAATGCAGTGCTTGATTTAGTTTATAGTTGCTGATTGCATTTTCTTGTGGGCTTAGGAAGCAAACCAGTTGCTTTTTTTCCCAGCTAAATTCAAATATAATTACTAAAAAAACATTAGTCATATTTAAGTACACATTTTTTGTTTCGTTTTTCAACCCTTTTGACAGCCCTAGTGCTTTTTTGAGCGATTTAGCAAATGGCTTCAGAGCTAACAAAAGTCTTAGTACTTCAAAAACTGTCACAATAGTAATTAATGAATTGAATATTTTTGAAATGTCTCCGCATTAGACTTTAGTACAGCAGCCTTTTAATGTACATACTGTATGCAGTACAGCTAGAAAACTAGCCTAATTTTGAAAAATAAGTGCCAGTGAGTAATGTTTGACTTGGACTTAAATTTGTTGACTCTAGCAGTTCCTTAAATCACACCTCTGATCATCTTTAATGCCAGCGTCTCGTGGCTCGGGTTTGTTTCAACATGTTTTCTAATCTGAGAATCAATGGAATTTCCAGCAGCAGGTCTGATTTGCAATAGCTCTCTCATACTGCAGTCGAAAGAAATATCTTGTCCATAGCGGTCCGTTCTGCTCTCTTTCCTGAGAGCAATATACCGGTGTGTTTGTTGCTTTAATTCACGTCGACGGCGGGTGATGCAGGAACACAGTGGTCTCTGACTTACTGTAAATGTGTGTACTGTATGTAAATTTGTAAATGTGTTTAAGTGTTGATTGTCATATCCAAAGTATAGCAATTAAATTTGATAATTTAGGTTCTGTTGATAATTTTAACCTTGAATATTATAGTAATGTACCAAATGAGAATGTCTTCTATATACACTCACTGGCCACTTTATTAGGTACACCTTGCTAGTACCGGGTTGGACCCCCTTTTGCCTTCAAAACTGCCTTAATTCTTCGTGGCATAGATTCAACAAGATCGTAAGATAACCATGACATTTTTGGTATTATTTTGCCTTGCAAGTGAAAGTACAGAACTGATTTTCACGCAGTGTTCTCTGTCAACAGTATTGCTGTTTGTTTATTATTATTATTATTATTATTATTATTATTATTATTATTTTGAACTCTTTTTGGCCTTTTTCGTTTCTGTTGCATAGAAACTGTGTGGAGAGGAGACAATAAATGAAGATCAGAAAATGTTTCAAGCCAGAATCAAACTTGCAGGGCTGCATGAGCATCACAACTCGCTTTGTCTAACCACTAAGCCAAGCCTTTGAATATATGATGAAGTTTAACTGCGTAACTAATCAGGGAAAAACATTTGAAGAATACATTCTATATTCATTACTCATTAATTTCCACCTCTGACATTTTTTTTACAGCCTGAAAAATCCTTAAGTACACAGTTTTAACTATTTGTTCAATTCTGTTGCATTTTTTTAAACATGTATTGATATACCTTAATTTTTTTCACATATAATGATACATGCTTAACAGAGTATCTTAACTTAAAAAGAGGTGACTGCTTGAAATTATTTTGTCTGCTGTACTTGATATGCTATGGCTTTCTGCCCTGATCATTTGTAATCTGGCATTGGTTCTTAAAATGAGGAGATCACCGGCCATCTGGTTTAAATTTTTTTTATTATTATTTGGATTTCTCCTTTTTAAAGTTTTAAAGGAGAAACATTAGCTTCAATATTTGTGATAATGATGCATGTCCTGTTTGAAGCTGAATAGTGCTGCAAATTTGTACACGGCCCTGTGGTAATAGGGGTTAAAACGCAACAGATGTGGGATAAAACTTTTCTGCTAAACATATTGCTAGGAACTGATTGTTTGATGCAAAGTGTTTTTTAAAGAAGCCTATTGTACAGTAGAAAATGACAAAGGGAAATAGTACAGTTTTCAGAACAGTGGAATGTGGGTCACAGAGGTGTCACCAACCAACACGCATCCGTTTTTGACTGCCTGTCTCACTCTATTTATGCAATGGTGTACTTATCAGTGGCGTAACTACAGACAGTGCAGGCAGTGCAGCCGCACTGGGGCCCGTGCCGCGGGGGGGCCCTGCCCACATTGCAAGCGACTATATTAATATAAATGAATAATAAACGTATTAATAATAAAATACAATTAGTACCGAGATTCTTCACAGAACTTAATAAATATATAAATTTGTTTTAGTTGGTCTAAATTAAGTAGGTTAGGCACAAATTTGCATATATGGGTTCCCTTCTAGACACGAGCGCTGTGTGTTTGTATGTGCTTCATAACCGTGCACCTGGGGGCCCGTCATAATAGCCTGCACTGGGGCCCGTCATTACTAAGTTACGCCACTGGTACTTATTCAGCAAGAACAGGGACATCAGTAGTGCCATGCGTACTGCTTGCACTTAACCTTCTGCAAATGCAGTGTGCAGTCTGTGATCCATCTGAAACAAAGGGAACAAAGGCATTCACCCAAAAATGAAAATGAAGTGAAACAGGACTGGGGTGTGAAGCTCCAAGATAAAAAAAATAACAAAAGAAGTGCCATAAAAAATGATCAACTATACTCCAATTCTTCTGGAGCCATACAACAAACTTTGTGTAAAGGAATAAATCAAAATCTAGAGAAATAACCCTAACCCTAAGTTAATTGTTTATAATATGTGTGTGTATGTATTAGGGATGTAGTCGACTAAATGGAACTGCAGCTGCTAGTCAACATTGGAAATTCTAGTCGACTTGAAATTATGAATGAAAGGGAATTTTCTTTCTTTAGAAAAGTTTCATTGGCATTTTTTGGGTTACCTCCATTTAAACAAAATAGCGTTTATATGCGCGGCAGCACTGCTTTGTTTACAGGATCAACCATGGTATACACTGTATTTCTGCTTGTCCAAAAGAGAGTGAATTAGCATTTTCATTCAGCCCGTCTGCCGCTTTTGTTGCTGTCAGTGTTGTAAATTTTACCTTTTGATGGAACATAAGATCAATTCAGGTAATAACATAACTACACTGTAAAAAAATTATTTGTTGACACAACTTGACTTAGTCAAGTCATCTTGTTGCATTGACTCAGTTAAGTTTAGCAAACATTAGTTGTTAAGTTCACTCAACGTATACGTAGTTGTTGAAATAACTTGCAGTAAATTGAGCCAACGTACTGTATCAATTAATGAGCTTTAAAATTTTTTAGTTAAGTCAACTGAAAAACATATTGGTTGAACTGAATTTTTCATGTTTTCACAACCATTAACTAAGTCTAATTGACATAAAATAGTAATTTTTACTCAACATCACTTAACTATTTGAGTTTACTGTACTTCATTGCTTTGACAAGAAGTTCTGGATATCTATCTGGAACCAGAATTATGAAATCAACAACTGCAAAATTGAAACTCTCAGCATTTATTTTTTAAACCGATACACCGTATCCAAAAACACAGACACAAAGAATTCACTTGCAAACATATAAAAACACTACACAAGAAAAACCTTCACATATACACAGCTCACACAAACATGTGCAAGCTTCTCTATGCACAGACCCATCTTAGTGCCAAAATAGTACAGATAACTCTCCTTGTCATTATCAGATATTTTCATTGCAGGAACAAATGTACATGAAGAATTCACAATAAGCGGTGTTAAAAAAAATTCACAAAACTTCACTGTTCAAAAACTGTGACAAGGAAAGAGCAAGCAGTACAAGGTAACAACTGTCAGTTTGAAAAAATTTCAAGAATACCAATGTTCCACTTAAAACAATGAGATATAAAACAACAATGCTCTTACACTTTAAACCAGTCCATCGATTAAACCGTAGCAAGAAGGAAAAAAAATTTTTTTTGTTTGTTTGTTTTCTGTCTTATCGCAGCCACTTGCTCTTCAAAGAGTGAACTCTTGCGGTGCAAGAGTCTGACCCGACTCCAATAAACAGGCGCTTGATCACTTCAAATGTGAATTTTAATTCCTTTGG
>NW_015662004.1:383168-383629 GCF_001515625.1 Sinocyclocheilus rhinocerous | reverse complement strand
GGGCCAATGAGGCCAATGATGTATTGCAGAGTTGAACTCCAACCTGGTTCAACACACCTGCCTGGAAGTTTGTAGTGATCCTGAACACCTTGATTAGCTGGTTTAGGTGTGTTTAATTGGGGTTGAAGCTAAACTCTGCAGGATCTTGCCTCCCCAGGAGCAGGATTGGGCACCCCTGCCTTAAATTCATTGGGTTGTAACAACACTTTAAAGGAATTAAAAGGATAGGTTTCCAAAGATGATAATTGTCATTTACATTTACGATATAATACAACAACAAAATCAAACCGCATTAGTTCTTGTGTCATGACATTTGATCAAAAGACTTGCAAGAACCAATGAGGTTTGATATTTATGTAGAATCAAATACAATCAAACATTTTTGCAACCCAAGACTGAAATTTTTATGCTTTCATCATGCAAAGAGATTGTATGATTTCAGAAGACTTGGAATATGACAT
>NW_015662004.1:381795-382925 GCF_001515625.1 Sinocyclocheilus rhinocerous | reverse complement strand
CATTAGTTCTTGTGTCATGACATTTGATCAAAAGACTTGCAAGAACCAATGAGGTTTGATATTCATGTAGAAGCTAATACAATCAACCATTTTTGTAAATCAAGAATTTTTATGCTTTCATCATACAAAGAGATTGTATGATTTCAGAAGACTTGGAATATGACATGCATATCGTATAGGTTACTTTTTAGACACTTACTCTGAACACACTGACTATGGTCACAAGTTAAATGCTTCTTCAGAGATAGTTCACTCTTAAATGTGCATACACAATCTTTATAGATGCACGGGAGTGGACAGTGACTTGCCTGATGGCTGTGTTTCAGCTTGTAGTGTGTGATTAGGGCATGCTGGTTAGGCGAGGAAAATCTACAAATCTTGCCACACCACCTCATCAATACGGAGTTGTGCTTCCACTGTACTGATCCTCCAAATAAAAAAACTAAAAGTCAAACTCCAGCCAAGTACACATACACATGTTACATACAGAAATATTCACTGAACATCTTACTTAAAACTAACGATAATGAGATCAGATTAAGAAAACGCTAAAACGTCACTTATATGTACACTGTTTATCTATTTATCAACATTAACTCGATCCACAATTTTATGATGGGAAGTTCGGTTCTTTACCGCGAACCGGTTCTTTCGGACAGTTCGTTTCAATGAACCGGTTCAAAAAACAGGTTTACTAGTTCTTTTACGTCCTTACCTAATGAGGTTATTTCTATCGTCCCAGCGAATGCAAATACGCTCAAACACATAATGAGGATTCAGCTCATAAAGCTTAAACTATAACGTGCATACAATAGTAAATAGCAAATTTCATTTACGTTTTCACTGAACAGTTGTTGCATGTTCATCATGTTAAAAATGCTGTTTGCAATTTCCAGTAACTTTAGACGTACGTTTTATTTTTTTTAATTAACTTTCATTTCGCCAAATTCACAGTGTACTGGAGATCCGAGAACCACGGCTGTAACAGTTCGGTAGAACACTCATGCTCAGTATCAGCTGTTTGTATTCATCAGTTCTCTCAGCACAGCATGTCTCAATTCAGTGAACGTTTGGAGTTAATGGCGTAACATACCAGTATACTCTGAAATATTGGTTTATTTCAAGTCTGA
>NW_015662004.1:342636-381521 GCF_001515625.1 Sinocyclocheilus rhinocerous | reverse complement strand
CACTTGCTCTTCAAAGAGTGAACTCTTGCGGTGCAAGAGTCTGATCCAACTCCAATAAACAGGCGCTGTATCACTTCAAATGTGAATTTTAATTCCTTTGGGTAGTCGAGGTTTAATGCGTACACCAGGCCCATCAGGTTCAGAAAAGCATTAGGTACATCACTCAGGTGATGCATTACCACTTCTTCCTCAATCACGAGGGCAACGTCATTGTAGAACGCTGGGAGAGGTTCCATCACATTTTCCACAACCACTAGGATTCCAATCACCACACCCTTGATCACATCCTCTTCACGGTCACTGGGCTTTATAGAATGTAAACAAAACAAGGTACTATTACTTAAAAGCAATTACACAAATACAGTCCCCAGACCCCTGCAAATGAAGAGATCTAATGTTCAATTTTCCATTGTTTTGCCTTACATGTTTCAGCTTACCTCGCATATCTCCATGAATTTTGAAGGAGTCTCTCGCATGTAACACGGCACGCCCAGCAATGCTGCTGTCCTCATCCTTTGGTTTGTTGTGTAGTTCGCAAAATGTGATTGCCTGAAATCAAAACGCGGACGGTGAGAGCCAAAGAAACCAGCCTAAATTAACATTATAGAAAGCACAAATCAGGGTATACTTACCCATTTTATTATCTGCAGTCCATAAAGTCCATCTGTAATCGTTCAAAAGCGGGCTCCATCATCTTTTCTTGCATGATCAGCAACTTCTCGACTCAGACCCCTTTAATAGTGGATGTAACAAACTCATGCCACTTAAATCAGGGGTGTCTAGTCCTGCTCCTGGAGGGCCAATAATGTATTGCAGCAGAGTTTAACTCCAACCTGGTTCAACACACCTGCCTGGAAGTTTGTAGTGATCCTGAACACATTGATTAGCTGGTTTAGGTGTGTTTAATCAGTGAGACACTGCAAGTTGACAGGACATGATTTTACTTGTCCACCTGACTAAAACTCAGAATCATTTTTTACAGTGTAGGATTATTTTACACTTTGATTCAGAGTTACAAAATATATGTTTAATTAGTGAAATTAATATATGTTTAAATATATAATAAATATATGTTTAAATAATGAAATTAGTTGTAGTGCACATCCTTAGTATATGAGTGTGTGTGTGTGTATATTCTGACTTTTGGATCTTATTTTGGTCAAGTTTTGATAAAACACATAAAGTTTATGTATATTTCCTGAAGGGATAGTTGCTGTATACTATAGAAGCCTATTTCCACCACTAAATAAAAAAATAAAAAAGGTAATTGCAACTTTTTATCTCACAGTTCTGACTTTTTTCTTGCAATTGCGAGTTTACATCCTGCAATTATTTATTTCCTTAAATTATACATTTATTTCTAAGAATTCTGTGGTATAAACTCGCAGTTCTTAACTTTTTTTCTCAGAATTGCGAGATAGAAGCTCAAAATTGAAAGAAAAATGTCAGAATTGCGAAATTTAAACTCGAAATTCAGAGAAAAAAAAAGTTCAGAATTGTGAGAGATTTTGAGAAATAAAGTCAAAATTGCAAGATAAACGAGTTGAGTTATAAAGTCAGAATTGAGTGATTTAACGCAACTAAGAAAATAGTCTCCTTTTTCCCCTTTAGAATTGGACTTTATAACTTGCAATTTATAACTCAGAATTACAAGATATAAACTCGTAATTGTGAGAAAAAAAGTCAGAATTTGAGTTTATATCACATAGTTCTGTGAAAAAAGTCAGAATTGTGAGATGTAAACTCACAATTGTGAGGAAAAAAGTCATAATTGTGAGATAAAAACTTGTAATTGCAAGTTACCTTTTTATTTTTTTTTATTCAGTGGCGGAAACGGGCTTCCATAGTATACAATGGTGCGCATTTAATTTGTATTATTTGGAAAACAGTAGCCAGGCTATTCTTCAGAAATTAAACACTTCTTTTTCACGAAAGAGACCGTCACATTGGATTTGGATCAAAGATGAGTAAATGGTGAATTCTCATTTTTTGGGTGAACTGTTCCTTTAAGACCTACGTTCGTTCTCGTTCTGCTCTTCAAGTGGGAGTCCTTGGCCTGATTTCCTGGCATCTGCCCTCCCCTCAGTATCACTGGAGGAGGAGTCGAGCTGTACTGTAAGTGGGCCTGGAGCCAGCTGGACTGAAGTTGCAACTTCGCCCTCAAGCTTGGCGAATTCCTCCCCTCTCTCTGTTTGTTTTGAGTTTTCCAGGAGCTTGGGTTGGATTTGCTCTAGGGTGCTGAGTTATTACAGTCTGCAGACGACAGTTCCTTAAATCTTCTGGAAATCTCATCGGCTCTTCAGCACTTTTCACTGCACATTCATTGTGTTTTTTCAGCTGTTCACACAATGAATTATGGCTGATTGCTATATACACACAAGCTGTGGTTTTTACCAGATTTAAAACCTAATCTAAAGATTAGTGCTTAGACAGATGTCCTCTGCTCTTAGTAAGGAAATGTAAAGCAGGAATTAGTTGTGCTAATAGTTTATTTGGACAGTTATTTGGACTGGATTGTCTTGCAGAGATCAAACTCTTAAGAGGTTAACTTAACAAATGAAAGTTTGTATTTATTTCTGGATAAATAGTCCAGTAAACATTTTCTATAATAACATAAAATGCTGCCTTATATAATCAAAATGACAAATAAGACTCTTTCTGACAGTACTATTTTCACTTTATTTATTTATTATTATAATTTTTTTTGTGAAGCTGATATCTACAGAGCATTTCCAGTATGATATACAATTACATTATTTAAAATAAAGTGACTATTTGTAACCATAAAGTATTTGTACTTTTAAGTCACAAGAATGTCTTTAAATTATAACAAAATATCAAAAATGGCAATAATTTTAAGGAAAACACACTTAAAACGGTAACGTTACATTTAACACAGACATTTGTTAGGTTTCAGATTTAAATCCATAATGCACTGAGAAACCAAATGAAATAATGAAAGGCATTTTAAAATTAATATCCAAAGTTTGAAAGTGGACAGATTTCAATATTTTGAACAGTCATCTAAATGGCAATGAAAGAATATAATAATAATAATAATAATAAATCGGCATAGTTAAAATACTAAATAAAACTATATATATGTGTGTGTGTAAATAATATGTGACCCTGGACCACAACCAGTCATAAGGGTCAATTTTGTGAAATTGAGATTTATACATCATCTGAAAGCTGAATAAATAAGATTTCCATTGATGTATGGTTTGTTAGGATCGGACAATATTTGGCCAAGATACAACTATTTGAAAATCTGGAATCTGAGGGTGTAAAAAAAATCAAAATATTGAGAAAATCGCCTTTAAAGTTGTCCAAATTAAGTCCTTAGCAATGCATTTTACTAATCAAAAATTAAGTTTTAATATATTTACAGTAGGAAATTTACAAAATATCTTCATGGAAAATGATCTTTACTTAATATCCTAATGATTTTAGGCATAAAAGAAAAATCGATAATTTTGACCCATACAAATATACCCCAACAACTTCAGACTGGTTTTGTGCTCCAGGGTCACATATTTACTATTTTGGCTAGGGACACTTAACCAGGGTCCATATGAAATAGAATGGCAGAATTATTAGATATATAAATAAAATGTTGTTACTAGGACATGCTTCATTACAGGCTGTTATACCTTTTATTGCTTGTTTTTTAATGTATAACCATGTAAAGTAAAAGTTCTCAGGGACTGTACTGACCATCTGATATGTTTTGATTCATTTCATCTTAATTCAGAGCTGGCTGGTCCTTGCACGTAGTACACTGACAGCCTCTTAAAAAGGTTGAAAGCATCTGTTAATCAGCAACTAACTAAATCGGTCTCCATCACACAGACTGTTATTTTTTCTGCTCTCCATCCATTTGTCTTTCAGGCCTCTGCTTATTTTGTGGCTTCTGTCACATGTAATTATTGTCATGGTTCTGTCCTATCCTGTTAAAGGTCAATTACAGGACTTTTGCACTGCTACAGTGATTTTATGAACATTTCCGTCATGTGCTTGACCTCTGAATGCAAAGAGCAACATTTAGCTCCTAATTGCATGCCACTTAGCTTTGTTTTCTCACCGCTAAATGAGAGATGTTTTCTAACTACACTAAATTAGATATATAAATATCTAATTTAAAAGCAAATTTGACTAAAAAGAAAAAAAAAAGTAATTTTTTTTTTCTTTGTTAAAAAAATAAAGCTGCTTTTATCGGCCACCAAGCAGATTTCCTCTGATCTGGTTTGAAATATATATATATTTTTTATTATTTTCTATTTTATTATTATTATAGCATGCATGACACTATTTATTTTATTACTCTGCAAAATTAAATATGAATAATTATTATTATTATTATTATTTTCTTAATCAGTATTATATATATATATAGAGAGAGAGAGAGAGAGGGAGAGAGAGAGAGAACAATATAGCTGAATTAGCTGTAAACAGCTGCAGTAGGAGCACCACTTATAGATTTTAATGCAGATCTTCTGTGATGCATCGGTGAAGCTCAGGGTCTTGCGAACATTCATGTTTACCTCTTATGACTTCCTGTCTGTTCACGGCTTTTATGTGGTCATCACTCTAGCTGGTGTGAAATTCCCATGAATGCCACACTACCACCTCAATCTGTTTCACACCATGAGAAGCATCGACCGTACGTGGGACTGTTCTGTTTGATAGTGGAGCTGCTGCAGTTTATTTATCTTGTTTTTGATGCACAATTGATTTTTCTGCTCGTATTTCAGACTGGTTTTTAAACCACATCGACATGCTGCATTGAAATGGTTTGCATTGAACTTTTCATTTAAAATAGCTTTTCCTTGGGTTTACTTGTCTACGTTTCCAACGAGTCCTCAAACATTCTTCCCATGACAAACAAAGAAAGGTTAAAAAGGACAAAAACTTAATTGGGAAATAAAAATTATGCTTAATTTTTTTGTATTGATTAAATTAAAGAATAACTCTCCACACCTGGCTGCCTTTTGCCATCTCCAAGATCCATAGAGTTCATGTATCTCACATGTAATGTAAATATGATCTCTGAATTTTTTTCATCTTCCACCTCAACAGAGCTCTCAGTGGGGAAAAAAACCCACACACATTTGCACTGTCATTGTTGGTTATCTAAGGCCCTTTCCACCTCTTCGCTGGTTCTTAGAAACAATTGTAGCGAGATCAGTTAATCAAGTTTTCCTAAGCTAGATGCTCTAGTCTGCAAAACTCAATCACCCCATATATCAGAAATCGTAATTAATTCAGTGGGAACGAGGTTGCTGTGAATACAGCACACAAGACCACAAACCAGACAGCAGATCATTTTCAAACATGCAGTATTGCACTTAGTTTTGAAGTTCATCCCCTTCTTCATCCGTGTTCTTTTTATAAGATGTGCAAACATTTCTTTATAGTCAGTAGGTGAACTGGCTCTTCATTTCACACTTTTTTTTTTCTTGCGTATGTGAGGCAAATCTATATCCTGACATGAATAAATGTGATGCAATGATAAGAAATATTACGTCACATCTTCCGAAACCCCACTGTGTGCAAGCTGGAAAGTGTTGCGTTATTTTAAAGTGTTTCATGCTAGAGATTATTTCATGTTGCTTCCTCTTCTATTGCAGGCTTGTATTTATCGTCACTCAGTCTTTTATTTTTTAAAATCTGAAAACAGGGCTCCAAACACACAAAAACGATACAACATAAATAGTGTGAAACATAGTGTGATCATTAATTTATCTTTTTTTTAACCTTTTTTTTTTAATCCACACTTGAAAAAATCAGGTAGAAAGACATTTAGGAAATTAAATGAAAATATTATATTGATAATCCTTACCGATTTCTCCATTTTATTTTATTTTATTTTATTTTATTTTATTTTATTTTATTTTTAGCTTTACTTCAGGCATTCCTGCTACCGCTTGTCTTAGGTGATGTTTGGAGAAGGAGAAAAAAGAAAGAGAGAGAGAGAGAACACTATAGAGATATTTTCACAACATTTACCATTTATGGGGAAGGAAATGCTTTTCACATTATTGTTAGGCCTTGAGAATGAATATAAATGTAACTTGTTTGTTCACGATTAAACTCGAGTGTATAAAAAAGATACCTATTAATTAAGGGTAACATAAATCCAGTGTATTTTCCCATAAGTTTTGTGTTTTCCATTTTTACATGTTTGTTTGTTCTGGATTCTGTGTTTATGATTTAATATAAAATCATCATCAAAAATGTTGACTAATGAAATTAATAAAACTTTAATTCCACCTGTTAATCAATCTTTTAAAATGTAATCAAATAAGCATTGCATTTTTATTTGTTGTCATAAGATGCAGCAAAACAAAACTGTATAAATTAAAACGTGGATGAAAAAAATATCTTGGTTGTATGATATAAGTACTTTTGAGTATACAATAGTAAAATATTTCTCATAATAATTTCTTTAGTTTAAGTTAAACCGAACTTTTATTTTGTCATGTTGTTTCAATTTATGTGGATTATGATGATAAGCTCTGGACATTCATGGTTACCAAGTTTTAGTTCTAATCACTAATTCTATCATTAATTAGTGCTTAATTATCATAATATCATAATATAATGCTTCATTGGCTGAAGTTAAGAGTGCACATTCAGTTATTTAAGAAGCTGTTCCATTTTACAAAGATAAGATGATTGGGTGGAATCATATATGTGTGTGTGTGTGTACCTACTTAACCATATTTTGGGGACACTGGCGAGTAAACAAAAAAATTTACTAGCCAATGGCGATTATATTGCCAAGGTGTGCGTAGAGGGTTGATATATATATATATATATATATATATTGTCCAGAGCTTATCATCATAATCCACATAAATTTGATTGCAATATTGATATTGTATCATTTATTATCCAGTACTATAGAGACCCAGACTGTACTGTGTTCTGCAGCAGTTAAGAGAGGGACGGGTGGCACTGCAGCTCTAAAAGACTGACAGTGAATTTGAACCTGCTTTTTGTTGGGCAATGCATATCTTTCAGATTTTCACATTTGCTAAAGACATGTGAGTGATGTTTGCGCATGCAAAAACTCACTGCAGTGATGCTAGGGGCCTCTGGGTGGTTGCCAGGGTGTTCTGGGTGGTTGTTACTGTAGGTTATTGGGTTTGCTCAAATCCCTAGCCCTAAGTACGAGTAAAATTAATAGTGACACTCGCCCTAGTAAACACAAGTAATTATGTTAATGATTATGTTTTAATTTAACTTTGCACAGGCACTGCAGCTCTAAAAGACTGACAGTGAATTTGAACCTGCTTTTTGTTGGGCAATGCATATCTTTCAGATTTTCACATTTGCTAAAGACATGTGAGTGATGTTTGCGCATGCAAAAACTCACTGCAGTGATGCTAGGGGCCTCTGGGTGGTTGCCAGGGTGTTCTGGGTGGTTGTTACTGTAGGTTATTGGGTTTGCTCAAATCCCTAGCCCTAAGTACGAGTAACATTAATAGTGACGCTCGCCCTAGTAAACACAAGTAATTATGTTAATGATTATGTTTTCATTTTCCTTTGCTTTTACTGTTTACTATGAAATAATGTTTTGCCATTAACTTTGCACAGCTGCTAGATATGTTAAATTGAGTTCAAAATCAGTCCTAATGCTTTTGTAGTGTTTTTTTTTTTCTCTCCATGTGAAAGGGTAAGATTCAATGAACTATATAAACAGCAGAGCTCTGATAGACATCTTGACTTATTCACAAAAATGGGAATGGGTCACTTCGAATTTCTGTTCCCTGAGGGGGTGGACTGAAAATCGAAAAGTCTTGGACCATCACATGATTCTTCTCATTGCTGTGGTCTGTTCGTTCCCGCAGCTCTGGGATGCCTCAATGAAACGTGACTACAGAACACATCATTAAAGGAATAGTTGGAATGATAGGAATAGATTTACACAAAAATGTAATTCCTTTCATAATTTACGCCCTCTTGTCTTTTCAAACCCACATGACTTTATTGCATGTGTGGAGCACAAAAGGAGAATTGTACTAGTTGCTCTTTTTACATGCCATTAGCTCCCATGGAAACCAAAGCTTTCAGGTTGCAGAAAGGATACATCAGTGGTGTAAAATGGTTCCATACTTCTCCATACAGCGCATCTAGTGAATACGCTTCAGCTGCCGTTGACCATATTTAATGTGCTCTATGTACAGCATGTGTGTTGGTCAGTGTTTATATGTGAATAAAAGCCTATATTTAATCTAGTCATCATATATAAAGCTATCTTGTCTTTTTAGATAACTTGAATTAAACGACTTTATTTTAGAGATTGCTTTTACTATGTCTCTGTAATTGTTTTGAAGCTTGACATTTTGGTGAAATGGTTTTTTAGTTGAGAGACCGAAATCTCTCAGGCAGGCAGAGCTTGTGTAAGACTGGGCAAGGGGGCTTGGGGCAAAAATGCCACCAAATTGGACAACAATTTTAGTCTTTGGCTCATTTTTTGAATGTTATCAACTGGTGCGGTGGGCTGTTTGCCATTACTAGGAGGAAGAAATAGTCGAGAAATAAAATGAATCACAAAATGCTTTTTTCGCCTACACCGGATTACATTGAACTGTGACACAATGTTTATAGTAACTGTTCTTGTTTCAGCCTGACTTGTTTTTTCTTTCCTTTCGGTTTCATTTGGGCGAATGTACTGCACCTCATGGGTGAGTTGGTGGGTGGATGTAAAGCATGCCATGCACACATGAAGAGCAGTGCAGCTTGCAGCCTCAGTGGCATCCTCCATTGAGGTGACCTCTTTTCCATTTCCTCTCGCACTGACCTGTCGCTTGTAGATCAAACGAAGACTTCACATTTGGAATGTTTCTCAGAGGTGGAATGTTGCAATAGCTCATTGATGGCATTTTTTAGGTTTATTGGCCTGTTGTTGTGCCTGTACAAACACATGATTACAGGCGTGTAAACGCTTCCAGCCCTTTTCAGGGCAGCCGAGGACATAGACTTCCTGCGTTTTCTTGCCCTTCTTGAGGGCATTCCAGCTGGGCTGCTTGGGATTGCTGATGCTCGGGTTGTTTACAGGTGGCAAATGCTAACAAATAAAAAAGTCAATAAAAGACACAAGTGAACAGCAATTGGTGGTGAAGTACTTTGTGTCTTTCCAGTACAAACAGATACTTCGTTCTAGTAAGAGACGTAGAGTACTCAGGGTTATTAGGTTATTTATTCATTTATATCAGTTTCGGTAGAAATGGCAGGGTCTTTCAGGGGGATTTATGCTTCTTACAGGAACAGTTCACCCACAAATGCAAAAATGATAATCTGTCATCATTTGCACACCCTCAAGTTGTTTCAAACATTTTTTCTTTTGTTGAACACAAAAGAAGACATTTTGAAGAATGTTTGTAACCAAACAGTTGACGGTAGCCATTGACTACCATAGTATTTTTTCCATACTATGGAAGTCAATGACTACCGTCAACTGTTTGGTGCAAAAAATACCTTCTTTTGTGCTCAACAGAAGAAAGAGACTCATACAGGTTTGGAACAACTTGAGGGTTAGGCTTGCTGCGATAGTCGGTGTTGACGGTGTTACCGGTGTTAAGCCGCAACACCGGTTATGTCACTGCCCACCGCGGCACCGCCCGCCACCGTCGTTTGGAGTTTTTTATAGTAATAAAAATCATTTAGTTCAGTTAGAGAACAGACACTACAATTAAAAACTGAACACGTCTGCTCAATGCAGAGGAGAGTGAGTCAAGCTGACCGACAAGAAGAGTGAGGTGAGACCGACAATGTCACGCAGCGGGACAGAAAAATCCCTACATCACCTAACAGTAGTCAGACTGTAAAGGCTTCACACTCCTCCTCCGTATTACTGTGTTCTGCTCCTTTGTTGTGTAGGCAAGGCAAGGCAAGTTTATTTATATAGCACATTTCATACACAATGGTAATTCAAAGTGCTTTACATAAACGAAATGAAAAAAAAAATGACTCGATCCTAATGATCTGAGTGGTCTGTTAGGTTTATATTCAGTGAGCATATCTGCAATGTATTTAGGTCCTAGGCCATTGAGTGATTTATAAACGAGTAAAAGTACTTTAAAATCTATCCTAAATATAACTGTTGGCATTGAAAATTCTGGGCAGTTGCTAGACCTAGCAAGCTCAGAGGCTTCTGAGCTGTTTTGTCTGGAAGATGCCACTCCCCTTTTGGGTGCACTTTAATTAACCGTGACAGGTGTCCAAGAATTTATACATTTCAGACGCTTCCTTTAAAGCGTGTTATTGTTACTAGGGATTTATTCTCTTCCTGATTTCTCAGTAACAGCAGATTACACATTTTACAATTTAAAAGTGATCTGAAAGTGTATCCCGGCTTAACATGCAGAGACTATAAGGCCCAATCCCAATTCTATTTTATACCCCTTCCCCTATCCCCACGCCTACCCCTTTCTCTTGCCCCTTGAGAGACAGAGTGTCAAGAGGTAGGGCTGAAAATATTCCCCTAAAAAATGGGACACCACTACTACACCGTTACACGTCATCATAAGTCGTCGCTAGCTCCTACGTCAAAGAAATTGCGCCAATGTTTATCACAAACTCAGACGTGCGGTCAAAGATAAGTTACCTGCCACCGGACTAGTATTTATGTTGTCAAATCTGCGGCTATCAATAAAATATGTTGTGGAACTATCGTGCAGTCAATAACATTAGCAAACTTTTATCATAGCGATTTTTTGCAAACGTTTCTTCGGATAACATAATCTAAACATAATCTAAATATTTGTGGATTGGAAACATGGAAGATTGACAGGCTTTTGCTGTAGTTCTATGGATGTTTTGCCCGCCAGATTTTCGAGCCAGTCATGTGACTGAAAGCTATGAATTATGACCAGAGTTTTAGATACCAGTGAAATTTCACAATTCTCATTTCCAATTTTGACATTTCCAATTTTTATACAGCAAAAACTACTAGCCTAACAAATATAAAGTTCAAACATTAAGTAAACATTCATTAATAAAATAAGAACAAATAAACAAATTGCAAACAATAGCAGAGATAAATACATTAGAATAAAGATGCAATTGAAATTCTCTCCATATGCTATATGTCAGCATGTTGCCCACGAGGCTATTGGCGCTGACTTCACTGAATAGATTAAATAGATTAATTCTTGCTTCAAAAGTTATTCGTTCAAAAGAGCAGTACATATTTTTTTTCTTTGATTAACATTAATGACGTTGCTATATTGGGACCAAATGCACAGATCTAATATACCGATAGTCTTCTGATTTCGTTCTCAACCATTTACGTTCATTTAAGACATAACTGACTGTGTTTATGAGGATACTCGCCAAGACGAGCGTAATTTTGTATGTATTTGACAATTCAAGTGCAAAAAGACGCAAAATGAGAACTCGATTCAGTATTTGCACACTGACTGAGAAGTCTTTTAGGTGAAAAAACTTGAAAATTGAGTTTCCTTACCCATCTTCTTGTACTTGAACTTGCCCTTTAAAGCGTGTTATTGTTACTAGGGATTTATTCTCTTCCTGATTTCTCAGTAACAGCAGATTACACATTTTACAATTTAAAAGTGATCTGAAAGTGTATCCCGGCTTAACATGCAGAGACTATAAGGCCCAATCCCAATTCTATTTTATACCCCTTCCCCTATCCCCACGCCTACCCCTTTCTCTTGCCCCTTGAGAGACAGAGTGTCAAGAGGTAGGGCTGAAAATATTCCCCTAAAAAATGGGACACCACTACTACACCGTTACACGTCATCATAAGTCGTCGCTAGCTCCTACGTCAAAGAAATTGCGCCAATGTTTATCACAAACTCAGACGTGCGGTCAAAGATAAGTTACCTGCCACCGGACTAGTATTTATGTTGTCAAATCTGCGGCTATCAATAAAATATGTTGTGGAACTATCGTGCAGTCAATAACATTAGCAAACTTTTATCATAGCGATTTTTTGCAAACGTTTCTTCGGATAACATAATCTAAACATAATCTAAATATTTGTGGATTGGAAACATGGAAGATTGACAGGCTTTTGCTGTAGTTCTATGGATGTTTTGCCCGCCAGATTTTCGAGCCAGTCATGTGACTGAAAGCTATGAATTATGACCAGAGTTTTAGATACCAGTGAAATTTCACAATTCTCATTTCCAATTTTGACATTTCCAATTTTTATACAGCAAAAACTACTAGCCTAACAAATATAAAGTTCAAACATTAAGTAAACATTCATTAATAAAATAAGAACAAATAAACAAATTGCAAACAATAGCAGAGATAAATACATTAGAATAAAGATGCAATTGAAATTCTCTCCATATGCTATATGTCAGCATGTTGCCCACGAGGCTATTGGCGCTGACTTCACTGAATAGATTAAATAGATTAATTCTTGCTTCAAAAGTTATTCGTTCAAAAGAGCAGTACATATTTTTTTTCTTTGATTAACATTAATGACGTTGCTATATTGGGACCAAATGCACAGATCTAATATACCGATAGTCTTCTGATTTCGTTCTCAACCATTTACGTTCATTTAAGACATAACTGACTGTGTTTATGAGGATACTCGCCAAGACGAGCGTAATTTTGTATGTATTTGACAATTCAAGTGCAAAAAGACGCAAAATGAGAACTCAATTCAGTATTTGCACACTGACTGAGAAGTCTTTTAGGTGAAAAAACTTGAAAATTGAGTTTCCTTACCCATCTTCTTGTACTTGAACTTGTACTTGTTTAAAATCCCCTAAATATTTAAGTTGGCAAGATCTGAAACCGTGTGCAAATGATAAACTTCCATGACGAAGCAAGCACCATCCCGATCATCTTTAGATAGTTCAGCAAAGTTCAGTAATTTTGCATCTCCCGAAACCATAGTTCAAAAGGACATCGCAAACAGCATTGTAAAGTTGTGTGGTTGGAAGTTCAGCTCTCGACCTGTGGTTAGAAGCATAGTTTCTTAGGAGCCGCTTACACGACAACGTTTTCAGCCAAAAACGGGAAACTTTGTATGCGTTTTGCCTGTTCGTTTACACGACAACAGCGTTTTGGGGACTGAAAATTGATATTTTTGAAAACAGGTTTCAAAATGCACGTTTTTGAAACGCCACCGTTGTCGTTTCCGTGTAAACACCCAAAATGAGAATCTTTGAAAACGGTGACGTCATGCGTGTGTGTAGATCGTTTCCGTGTAAACACCCAAAACGGGAACCTTTGAAAATGGTGACATCATGCGCGTGCATAGAACGTGTTAGGTATGTAGACATGCGCAGTACGTGCCGATTTTAAAGGCAAGTGCGAACAAACATACACAACAATTGTCGGAGTACATGGTACTGTTATTGCTGTTTAAGAGTTTGCCAACGCTTCTTCAGCAAAGTGTGGATTTACTTCACCAATATTACAACCAACAGCGGAGACGCATCATATATACACGGCAACAGGTACTGTTTACTAACAAGGTGACAGCGCCGTACGAAATGTGCTATATAAATAAACTTGCCTTGCCTTGCCAACTACTGGCCTGGCATACGTAATACAGCGTTTTTGGCCGTTTTCGCGGATATGTGTAAATGCGAATCATTTTGAAAACGTTGTCGTGTATACGTGAAACTTTTTAAAAACGCAAGGGAAAAACTTTTCCGTCTCTGACTACATCGTTGTCGTGTAAACGTAGCCTTAGTATGGCATGTGGATTTACATTATGCTCTTAGGCAAGCAAGGTAACATGTAGTACATTCTATATCTTTAATTCCATTTAGTGCACATGTGCATAAAACATCGGAGTATGACGTATCGGCAATGAGTCAAACATCAAATAAAGCTAAACGATGGGAAACAAACAGTGAAATAGTCCTCAGATGCCATATTCATTACAGCAGCATCTGATGACTGAATGAACCGCATTTATTTGGGAGTAAAGTCTAATTACTGCATGTCAGCGTGATTTAAAATCGCGTTATTGGAATTTTCTTTTTATTTTGTTTAAAATTGCACACGTTTCATCAGTTGAAAAAAAAAACTACATTTGTGCATGCATTTTCAAAATTGTTTACCTTTCTGTAATTGTTCTTTTATCACACACACAGTTTTTCACACTTTTTTTCTTTTTGCAGTTCGCTGTTCGGATCAACATTTTCCTTGAATTGTTTACTTCATCTCACATGACTGGTCTCTGAAAAAGTGTTTCTGCTCCCCACACACATTTTCCCTGTTTTGTTTACCTAACCTAGATTGAAAGCTTTGAACATTGATTTGTTCTTTAGTGAGGATTTGAAGTGCACCACAGAGCATTTACTTTCTTTATTTTTTCGAAGCAAGAAACCAACAGACACGGAAATCTCAGAAATATAGAGGAACAAAAGCGCACAGAAGTCTGAGCCTGGCTACTTTAATCTGTCAGATGTGTACAAACAATGTGTTACCATTAGCTTCGCTGTAGCTGTAATGTTCTAAATGAAGGCTAATCGCATAAAACGGACAAGGAAATGGCAGCGTCCACTGACTCCCTAACCATTCGTCTGCTTTAACACTGAGGACGTGTCAGGTGTTAATCGAATTGGCCTCTCTGCAACCAATCCATGAATTCTTTTATTGCTGCCCTGTGGTAGTGAAAAGCAGCATCATTTGAACATTCACCCTGCTTTTCTGCAAGCTGAAGCGATAGAAGTGTCACCACAGCCTACAGAAACGTCCTTGAAAATGTCAGAGCTTGAATTTTTGTACGGGGAATGTGAGGAAACAATCGTACTTAGATGCTCGGCCTTACCAGGTATAACCCGTGGATGCGGTCTTGAGGTTTTAGAAAGGTGTTATGGAGATAAATTCCGGCGTCTGAGTCACGACTGGATGTTGGCTGGCCCGTCACACTGCCCTTGGCCTGCCTCGTGCCGTACTGCAGATATTTGTCTCTGTGTCAAGACTCTAAAATGGAAGCCGAAGCCATTTTGCAAAAGAAGCCTGTGCTGTCTCTGCCTTTTGTTTATCTCTGTGTTCATTCAATTTATCATTCTGACGTGATTCTACAGATGTGCTAAAAGATTGATGACTCACATGGAACTGTGGACTTTCTGTAGTGATAGCGGTGCAGTGCAGTGATAGGCTAATGAAGACTTAAGCACAGACCCGCCGCTGTATTCAACGTGCTGCTTTGCAATAAAATGCAGTACAGTGAGTCTGTTGTGTTCTAACATGTAAAGCATAAATATTTTAACCCATTAATGACCAGACTTTTCTGAGAAACGTTTTGCGTATCAATGAAAATACATGTTCTTGTAATTTTGAAGGTTTTTTTTTTCAGGTAAAGAAAAGCTTTTCTTAAGGTTGTGTACTTGTATGCCAGATTTATTTATTTTTTTTAAAGGTAGGGTAGGTGAATTTGGAGAGGCGGCGTTGGTGGAAGGTTGAATGCAACGCTGTCAGATTACCTCTTGTCTCATTCATGGGTGAGAAAACATTATAGTAGAAAGTGCATAATATTACAATAATAACGCCTTCCATTCTTGCTCGGTCTGCAATAGCGTAATGGAACGCGCTGATGACGTATCGTGTCCGCGCGAACGGGGTGAGCGGAAGTTTGCAAATGCATACGTTAACAGGCAGGTAGGACAGCCTATCGTAGCCCTCGGACTGAGGGATGTGATTGGACGAACATTTTACAGTCCTACACCTTCCACAGACAATATAAATACGTAGAAATACATTTAGATCACTTAACTTAGTGATTGCTGTCAGGATGTGAAGAGAATTTCAACCAGCATAACAAAAAATGTTTTTGAACCATATCACCTACCCTGTCTCTAAGTCTTAAATCACTTTTATTATTATTATTATTAATATTGCAAACGAGATTCGACGAGCCTTTGCCAAGTTTAGCTGTGTTAACTTTGCTTTCAAGTCAGATTTTTTATTTACAAAAAGAAAATCTTTTTTTTTCTTTCTTTGCACCATCAGTGGTTAGCACAGGGGATGCATATGATTCACTTTGATGAGAGCATGATTGATTGTCCACTTAATTTAGTCCACAGATCTTTCCTATAGCATTACATATGAGAAGGACACCATGTCGGTGAATGCCGTTGCTTAAAGAGACTGATGCATCCAGAGAGGGCCTAAAATAGTTTAGCAAGTGCAAGTTCAGATGGTTTTCAGTGATGAGTCCAATTTATATTCTTGAAAACTGTGAAGAAAACAGAAGGCTCATTCTTCGGCGTTCCAGACACAAATTGGATGCACAAAAGGGACACTGTGGGTTTGTTGTCATGCCCTCCGCATTTAAATTCTCGATCAAGAGTTGTGGAGGTCTAATAGACGCTTTTATTAAACTTTACAAAACAGACAGCGAGTCACTGAAGGTAACGCACAATAGTTTTAGGTCACACTCTTCAGTAATGAATGACAAATTGTATCATATTTAGCTGCAATAGCAGCTATTCTTTGAATGCTCATGAAAGTTCAGTGTTCTTTTGGCAGCCTCTGTGGAAATTAGTGGTAATGAGAAACATGGCAAGTTTGGCTAATCACACTTTATTGGCTAAAGAGAATGAACATAAAACGTGCAAACATCAACATGAGTGGAAGTAGAAGTTCTTTTCTCTTGAAAGTTCTGTATTGGCTACTATTAATGTGAATTTGTTCAGCTACTGTAGCTACGGTATTGAAGCATGATATATTGCTATTATATCCAGCATTCTTGTAGCTCAAACAGTAGAGCATGTTGCTTGCAATGGCAAGGGATTCTAGGCCATGGAACCCTAATATGTCTGCTCATAGACGGATCCGCTGATAGCCGTGGCTTTCAAACGCCCCCGTGTGTATCTGTGTAAGCGCTCGGTGAAGAGCGTGAAGCGATGATCATTGTCACAGTCATATCTGATGAGCGTGTGAACACAATGGCCAATCAGAGTTGTTTAAGAATCCACTCGAGCGCTCAAAATGCTAGCGGGAAATGCTGGCATCGTCACATTTTTAACATCTCAAAAAACTTTGAAAATCCTCTTCTGGTGTTCTACTGAAAAAGTAACAGCACACATGTTTGGACCGACATGAGGGTATGTAGTAAATAATGACAGAATAATGACAGAATTTTTATTGTGGTTAACATTGGTATCATTTCCAATCCAGAACTGTAATATTTGTTAAGTCAGTACATACCATTAGTGGGAGTTGACAGAAGCACCATTTATGGCACTATAATCTGTTGCCAAAGGAAAAAAGGGTGGGGAAAAAAACTGTGACCATAAGTAGTGGTCGACCGATATGGGTTTTTTGACAGCCGATGCCGATATCTTGGAAAGCAGGGTGGCCGATATAATTTTATTTATTTTAATTCATATTTAAGAAATTTGAAATAATTTGAAAATGTATTAAAAAATAAACGTGTAAAATAAACATACTCTAGAAGACAAAGTATTTTTCACAAATAAATAAATATTTAATAAAAATATAATTAAAAAGGAAGTAAACACTGTAACCAACAGGGCACTAAGTAATCTGGGAAGTTTGTGTGCATTGGGAATCATATTTTTTCAAATAAAGCCAAGGTAACACTCATTTTACAAACAGCACACAGTGAAAATGACATGAATATGACAGTGGGCAAATGCATAAAGCGCAGCATAATTTGAAATCAGTCACGGGTTTAAAGTTTGTCGATTGCGCGTCTCCAATGAAGCTGATCTCTCCTCCTGTCCGTATTCAATTCGCACGGACCATAGGACCGACCGTCACAGAACACGCGATCATGCAGGTCACATGCACACTTCACAAGATCTCAACTAGATTCGACTAAGTCCGCAAGGTTTGTGAAATTAAATGTTCATTAGTCATTCAAAGATTTGTTTAAATTACATAAATGCGTATTTGCGGAATGCTGACGGCAAACGAGAAAGAATTATAATGTCATCGTCGAATTTGGCCCCCTTTAGGAAAAGTTTGGACACCCCTGGGATAATCCCATGATCCGTGTGACCTCCTTTTATTTTTCGTGTGTAGCGCGATTGGCCGAGCTCAAGCTCTGCAAGTGCAGCCGTAATGGTGGTTTAGATATTATATAAGCACCTCATAGCTGGAGTGAAAGTTAAGGGAGGAAGAGAGGGCAGGGCTCTGCAGCTGAAGAAAACAGTCTCTCCGATACACTCTTTAAGTGAGACCCGTGAGAACTCTTTTCACTCAAAGGGCCAAAGAACTGATGTCTTCTCCTCAGGGGAAGTCAAACATTATGCCCTTCCCTCTATCAGTCCAACACATCAGTCCAACAATGTATGTGACATTGGCTAGACTCCAGTGAATATTGTACTTGGGGCTCTACATTTCTGTAGAGCACTGATGTCAATTTTTAGAGGCAAAGTACATTTTTTTTAAGACTTCAACATTGATGTTTCACAATACAACAATACATGTTAGTGGTGTGAGGTACTGACAAAAAAAGATACAGTGCTCTCCACTAATATTGGCACCCTTGGTAAATATGAGCAACACCAACATTAAAGATCCAGCAGTATATTTAACTGTGGGCATGGGATACATTTTATCCCTGTTTGCACCAAATCCATCTGGTAGGTTTGCTGCCAAAAAGCTCTTTTTTTTTTTAGCTTCATCTGACCATAGAAGCCAGTCCCGTTTGAAGTTCCAATCATGTCTGACATCTGAATATGCTGGAGTTTGTTTTTGGATGAGTGAGGAGGATTTTTCTTGAAACCCTCCCGAACAACATGTGGTGATGTAGAGGCTGTTTGATATATGAAGAGTTCATCTGCAAAAACTGTATATATATATACAATATCAGGGCTCGACATTAACGCTTGTCCGGGACAAGTGGATCTTGTGAAGGGGCAAGTGAAAGAGAATTTTACTTACCCGACCGGACAAGTAACCTGATTAAAATTTTAATAACAAACAATAACTAAGGCAGCACCGAAACTTTGGCAAGAATGATTCTGATTGTATTACTTTCAGTGTAAACGGTGACTAATAACGTATAATGTATTGACAGTATTCAGCACGATTGCAAATGTGATATTGATTTTATACAACTTTAGTTCAATAAACAAGTAATATTAACTGACTTACATTTTAGACACATTATTGATCGTTTTTGCTCCATTTCGCTAACGAAAATAGTTCTAAGCAAAGCTACAGCAGAACAGTCGCGCATCTCCGAGCAACACAAAACAGTGTTTCGTTACTGAATGATTCAGCATTTTTGAAAGACTCAATGATTCAGTATGCAGCTTCTGTGTTTCCTCTGCAGTGGAAAGATGGAGTTTGTTGATACTGATTTTGTTTGAATGGTAACAACCATATAGTGTATATATATACACTGTATGGTTGTTACCATCAACAAACTCCATCTTTCCACTGCAGAGGAAACACAGAAGCTGCATCGAAAGTGCCATTTAGATGTATTTACTCAGACTGTTTAAAATATATATATATATATATGCTTTCTGACCCCAAGACTTAACTCTCTGAAATTCTCCAGCTGTGATCCTTGGAGAGTCTTTGGCCACTCAAACTCTCCTCCTCACTGCACATTAGGACAATATAGACACACGTCCTCTTCCAGGCATATTTGTAACATCTTTAGTTGATTGGAACATCTTAATTATTGCCCTGATAGTGGAAATGGGGATTTTAAATGCTTTATCTCTTTTCTTACAGCCACTTTCTATTTTGTGAAGCTCTACAATCTTGTTCTGCACATCAGAACTATATTCTTTGGTTTTACTCCTTGTGATGGATGATTAAGGGAATTTGGCCTTTGTGTCCCTCATATTTGTAATCCTGTGGAACAGGAAGTCATGGCTGGACAGTTTCATGCTGCTAGTCACCCTGGTGTGCTAAAAAAAACGTAAATAAGAATGGGAATATACTTCAGAGTAGGGATGTCAATTTTCGTCGTTTAAATTAACGAACAATTAATCGATTAATCGTTAACCTTAATGCTGCAAAATGCGTCTATGCAGCCCGGCATGACAGGATGTGCAAAAGTAAAAAAAAAAAAAAAACACCGCTTTCTCACCCGATTTAAAGGGGATTTAGTCTGAATAAAATGCTAGTAGCAGGATTGTAAAATGAATAGATGTGATTATGATCATTTGATAAAATGAAGAGAGCTCGTTTGAGATCATTTTACTTTGTTGATTGTTTCCTATCCCGTCACGGGTTGCATCTCTTATCGACAATTAATCGATCATCGATTAATCGTTGACATCCCTACTTCAGAGATATTTCACTCATAAGAATTTCTAGGGGTATCGATAATTGTGGCCAACATGCATTGGAGAATAATGTGAATTATAGAATTTTGAATTTTTTAAATGAAATATCAAAAAGATAAACAATGTAGCCGCCTTTGCTCATATTTACCAAGGGTGCCAATATTAGTGGAGGTCACTGTATCTCTATATTTTCTGGGATTTTGTGTGGTGGTCAGTTCACAGCAGTGACAGAAATGATCTTTTCAACTATGAGGCAATATTTTCCCCATTAAATTATTTTTACTTTCATAATTTACTTTCATGCATTTGACAAAATGACTGTCGAAATGCATATACTATTGCTTTCGAACAAGTGAGAATGATGGCCATCGGACAAAATTTAAAAAAGCTGTAAGAAGTTTTGTAAATTTTGTTATATCTTTTGATGGCCCAGAACTTCATAGGTTTTTTATGGCATGATGTCGAAGCCACAAGCATCAAGTATATAAGTAAATATAGCATTTTACTACAAAATTCTAAATGGCCGACATGAGAAAATCAGGTATTGCTTGATACCACACTGAGTCTAATGAGACCAAAAAAATTTTGCCCAAACTGTTATTGGCAAAAATGACTCTTGACCAGTAGTTGGCGCTGTGCTGAAACGGTGCACGTTCCTTCAGGTCAGGCTTGTAATGAGAGGAATTATAGGCTAACTTCCATTTTGGCAGGCTCTTTGTCGAATTTGTTGATGCAATATATAAGAATGGTTTGGTCTGTCAAAAATCTTCTGATAACTTTTTGCCAGCATTGTCTGAATATGGTCACGAAAATCCGACATAGTTTCATATTTAAAATATCATCTCATTTAAAAAAAAAAAATCATATTTCAATATAAATTTTTTAATGCCCATTTCAAACTCAATTTCCAGTAACACTTTACAATAAGGTTCCATTGGTTAACATTAGTTAACATAGACTAACAATGAAAAATACTTTGAAAGCATTTATTAATCTTAGTTAATGTTGATTCTAATAACTTTAACAAAGATTAATAAATATTGTAACAAATATATTGCTCATTGTTAGTTAATGTTATTTAATGCATTAACCCTCTTAGCGCCAAAGTCGCAAAATTGTGACAAGACGTCATACTTAATCAAATAGACTGTAGTTCCTAATATGGTGTAATATCTCATTTGTATTCCCTACCACTAGATGGCAGACATGTAGTACTTCGATTCTAGACCAAAATGACGTCATGTTCCTGTTCAAAGTGTTTGAGGAAAGAGCAGAGCAAGTGAATCACATGCGTTTTACTACTATATAGTATAGTAATATAGTAATAATTTAGTACTTTCTCCTGTTTTATTGTTGGTTTCCTCTGTTCTGATCATTTGGAACGAGGATAAAAAGACAAAAAACAAAAACATAAGTTCAAACATCAATTCAATATCTAATATTTCATCATTTGGAATGAGGATAAAAAGACAAACATCAATTCAATATCTACTATTTCCTGAATATTATGACATTCTAGAGGGCCGCCCCCTGATGACGTCATAATATGCAAATTAGATGAGTATATTTACACCCCACATAAACTTTCGATCATGCCCAACATTTTTCTAATTTACAGTAGATCTATATCTTTAAGCCCTTTCAAGCCACAAGCTTTTGAAATCTTGATGTCAAAATCCAGCATTTTTCCAAAAAACCCTGGCGCCTAAAGGGGTAAGTATAGTTAACAAATGGAACCTTATTGTAAAAGTGTTACCCAATTTCCTAGCACTAGTTTTGCAATTCTAATTGCAGTGTAATAAATGCATTCATGCCTTCTTTGAACAGTCTTTGTAAATATACCTAAATGTCACTTCAGAGGCAGCTTCTGAAAACAATATTATGTCCACGTGGTAGCCTTAAAAGTTTGTCTAATAAATTCTATGTTGAATCAAGATATTTCTTTCTAAAGCCTTTTTTCTCATTTAACACAAACATTCCTTTAAATGATCTTTTGGGGGGTAATTTCTCAGCAATTTGCAAATATGGCTGTTATGAAACAAGCCTTTCCTGTTGGACGAGCAGTCTCAGTGATAACGGCCTCTCCATTTGACCAAAAATTCATACAGTAGTGACGTGACATGTGGCCAAGTATGGTTACCCATACTCGGAATTAGTGCTCTGCATTTAACCCATCCTAATGCACATACACAACAGTGAACACACACCCGGAGCAGTGGGCAGCCATTTATGCTGCGGCGCCCGGGGAGCAGTTGGGGGTTCGGTGCCTTGCTCAAGGGCACCTCAGTAGTGGTATTGAAGGTGGAAGAGAGTGCTGTACATTCACTCCCCCCACCTACAATTCCTGCCGGATCTGAGACTCGAACTCGCAACCTTTGGGTTACGAGTCTGACTCTCGAACCATTAGGCCACGACTTCCCCGTATCCTTACCATATTACCAATTCGCATGGAGTTGCTCTTAAGAATGAAGATAAAAAAGGTCCTGCTGAAGGACTCTCAACATTTTTTTTATTTTTTAAATTTTTTTTATTATTGGTGTTTTGGGTCTAATAGCTGTAAAATTTTCCAATTTGATTTAACAAAATAGTTTTTGCACATTAGCAAGTTGGTTAAGGCATTGTTTGGATCAGACACTTTGCCTCAGGCAAAAGGCTAATGTTATTATAATTTATTAAACACATGGCTCTTACTTGTGTCTTGTACTTCAGAGAATTGAGACGAGCGGCACGTTTCTGTGAATGCACCGACTGTATACCACATGTCAGGTCCAATTTCCCAAATATATCTACTTAGTAGATTTGGTACATGTTCAGTTTGCGAGAAATGTTTCAAAATGTTCCTCTTCAAGAATCTCAGGATGTGTCATGTCACCGAGGAGCGTGTGTGCTCAGCTGTATCTGCTAGTGTGCTTGGTTCTTGGAGAAGAGTATCTTTTAACATCTTGCTCTGAGGAACGTCTCCCAAAAATAAACAGTGAGAGAGGAAGGAGCACCTCATATAGGAAATGGGGATCACATGTAATGTAGACTCGTTACTCTATCATTTGGGCAATAAAATTCAATATGAATAATCCATAGTTCTGCCACAATACTGTTACTACAAATCGATGGTAAATGATGGCGATTTGTAGATTGAAAAGCCTTCTGACTGTATCATTGTGCACAGTGTTTCTGCTGTTTGTCAGCACTGTTTCATCCGACTTTAAACTAGTTTAAATCACTGAGTTATTTGTGTTCTTTGCTGAATTCAAGCGCTTCACACTGGATCTCACAGCGCGTGACCGAGACTCATTAAATTAACTAGTGAGAGTGTGAAAAATGACTTAAGGGAGTGTGCTTTCTTGAGTCTACATTGCCAGAAATGTCCACAAAATGGCCATGGAAGAAACACACGACCTGCCATTGTGCCCAGCCCTACGTACGTTCAGCGTACGTACGTTCAGCCCTCAGAGACTTACTATTAGAACACAATGAAACGTTTCAGTCTGGGAAGTGTTTTAGAGTTTCATGGAGGCACAAACAAATTAGCATTTTTTTTCCACCATCAGTGGTGCCAAAACACTTCAGCAGTTCATAGTTAAAGTTTTGAAGTGTGTAGTTAGCACAGACACGGGTTATGATCGTTGCACTTTTCTCCTCGGCCTGCAAACATGGAGGCGGCATCGAATTGCTGAGGTCATTGAACTGCATTCTCATGGTGTGGAGCTGTGTGTGTTTGTGTCGAGAAGTCTCAGTTTCTCAAAGGACTGTTATGCAAGCCGAGAGTAGAAGGAAATGAATCAAGAAGAGGACAGGCTGACAGTCACACACCACCTGCTGAATGGAGCTCAAATCGAAATCCCAAAAATCCTGCGGGGAAAAATCCACAAACCCTGCAGGCACGACCTCGGTTTGGCAGCATCGGATTATAACTCTCAGTATTAGAGTAATTTGTTGATTTGTGCAAACCAGCAAAAATGTTACACAATTTAGAATATGACTGATCTAGTACAAACACATGTCATTCATAATTGGTGTACTAACTAGGGTTGTCTGGATACAGACCTGCTTAAGTATCACAACACCATTTAATCAGCTGTTACTGAATGTAATGCATTCTGCTGAATTTTAACTTATAATAAGAAAATGTGTTCCTGTGGCTCAGTGGTAGAGCATTGCGTTAGCAGCGCAAAAGGTCGTGGGTTCAATTCCCAGGGAACACACATACTGGTAAAAAATGTATAGCCTGAATGCACTGTAAGTCGCTTGGATAAAAGCGTCTGCTAAATGCATACATTTAATTTTAATTTAATTTAATTTTAAAATAAGAAATTAAATCTTAATGCAGTGAATTGTGTTACTTTTCATTTGCATTCTCATTTGATTCTTTTCTCTTTTTATTTGAAACTTGATGGATGCAAACCAAAAGATCAGACTCTTAATAATAAGTCTAGCATCAGTGCAAACTACAGTGTTAGTCTTGTGCAGTGTGAAGCATTGCAGTTCTTGTTTGTTTGAGTTACTGCTGATATAACTTTGTTTAAAATATGAGCAAATAATATTAGTACTGTACATAAAGTGGCAGTTATGCTAGTGCTGTTTTCATAATACTACCCAGTGTTTCCCATACATTGATTTATTTGTGGCGGCCCTCCATAATATCAACATTTAAAATTGGGAAAATTGTACTTCAGTGTAGAGCTGAAGTTGACGCATTTACTGGCTCAGCACGTCTCTTTCACATGACAGCCAACAATTTAAAGCATGGGAGTTTTTCTCAATATGCGTTCCTATGTGTACTTGCGTTCCCATGGAAACGTTACTCGTTACTCGTTACTACGTAAATTACTCACAGACGTTACTGATGGAGAATAACACATATGACATTAATACTGTCATTAATTGTTTTGCAGTTCAAAATAAATTTTAATACCATTAATATGGAATTTAATAACATTAATGGATAATGGAAAAAAGTACATATTAGGGCTGTCAAATCGATTAATCGCATCCAAAATAAGGGTTTGTGTTTACATATATAAATATATATTACATATACTTCTCAAATATATGCAGGTATGTGTGTATACATATATAAAAATACACAGTTCACATATTATGTAAACACACACTTTTATTTTGGATGCGATTAATCGCGATTAATCAATTTGAATGCCCTAGTACAAATGCAATTATTCACCCATTAGACAAAGCTGCTTAACTTAACTATTGTACATTTTTACTTTTAACAGTTAAAGCAAAAGTTTTGACTACATAAGATTTATTAGGGTTTAATATTTTTCTTACTTTCACTTAGTACTGTTTCCATCAACCTGGAAACGCACAGTAAGTATTTCTGAAATGCACTTTGTATATGTCAATTCCTAGCCATACACACCACAGGTTTGTCCGGATCATTGCTGCAAAGAATTGTAGCGACTGGATCTGGAAACGGATGCTTCCAAAATATCATCAAAAACCTTAAACACAGTCCTTGGATTGATAAGCATTTGTAACTCACAGGGAGAGAAAAATGTTTAAAGGAAGCGATTGCTTGTCCTACTGATTGATTTTGTCCAGCCTGCCTCACCGGTTTATAACCAGTGTCATCTTTCTAGTCACCCTTCTAGTCTAACCACAGACCTAACTTTAGGTCAGACTTGTTGGGCTTGAGAATACAAGCATTCTTGAGAGCTAAACGTGGGGCCTGGTGTACAGTATTCTGAAACCTGAAACCCTTATTGCAATTGGTGTAGTTCTTTAAATGGGTGGGAAGGTATTACTTATTTGTAACAGCATATTTCTCTGCTCTGAATAGCCTGTCGATCAGCTGACAAATGGCTTAATGTTTTCATGCAGATGGGAGCTAAATATGGCAGCGTGTGGCATGTTGGCTAACCTGCGAGACAGTTCTGGTTACATGAGAAGGTGTCAGGGATTTGTAATACCAAAAGCAGATCATCAAAGAGGTAAACCATCACAAATGAAGCTGTATCGGGAGAGTGAAATCGCTCCAACAGTTGTTGACTACCAGTGGCTTTGTGGCACTATGCCGCCAATGATTATTAGCTGTCCTGAGCATCTCCTGCCAGCTAATTAGTAGTGTTAACCTCAGATGGCATCATGTTGAACACTAAATGCTGGATTGCTCTACACACATTTTTAAATCTGAACAGATTTTTAAAACCCCCCGTAGTGAAAATCAAGTTTTTAGCGTTGTTTACATGTCTGTCTGTCAGGTGTTCTTAAAGTGCTTGGAGACAAACCATGTACTAATTCATCAGTCAACACCATTGTTGAGCATTTTCTCCTTAAAACTGTGGTGTAAAAAAAGACAGTCTCAGAAATATGTTTTGAAACTGCCCGTCACAAACATGTAACTTATCCCATCAACCTGCGGGACGGGACTTTTCATCCGCTGGTCATAGGTTTTTATTTACAGCGTGTTTTTGCAGTGATGAGCAGTGTAGCCAATCACAGACATATCTGTTGATATCTGTTCCCCCAATCCGATCCGAGTCACGATCCGATAGTTGTACTGTATGTTCCTATAGGAATGTATGTTTGGTGCACACTTCAATTATACAGAGTGTATAGAGAGTTGTGCAGAGAGTAAAAGAAATATATGTATGATGCATATATATGTATATACAAGATACACTCTCTCTGTGTACTGTATATATACACTTTATACAGACATTGGCAGATGTACTGTTAATATGCTACAATGGTAGACATTGTAAACAGACTTTGTGGTCACAATAATTAATATGGACTGTTTGATGTAAACTTCTTGTATTTTATATGTATAATAAGCAGAGTAATTGCAACATAAAATGAAGATAAGGTTAGAAAGCATGAAGCTCGCTGTGGCAGAACGCCAGTCTGTCAGTCAAGTCTGAATCAAGACGCAACCCATAGCAACGTGTCATGACAACGACGTCTCAGACAACAGATAAAAGTAAACTATAAATGAATGAGTGATAGTTAGCATATTCATGGATCCGTGTACACTAAGGGCAAGATTTACTAACAGCTTGTGCCAGCGCAAACTGTCTTTTGGCGTTAAAATAGTACTGTCAGGATTTACTAAAGACGCACAGTGAAGAATTAGCACTGAAAAGTAGGGCTGGGCGATATGGCCAAAAAAAATATCACAATTTTTTCCATATCAGTCGATATCGATAATTATTACGATACATGTCAAATCTTTATTTCTTTCAAGTTTAAAGACAGATTTTTGCCCCAAAGTGAAAGTTGTAGAAACCAGACCATTAATTAATTAATTCATTCATTCAAAATAAATATCTAAATAGACTAATTAATTTCTTAGTTTTTGCATGTTCTAATGAGTGATATTGTTTCAAATCAAGAAACAGGTTTGGGTTGCCTGATAATATTAATAATAATAATATCAAAGGTGTCAGGGATTTGTAATACCAAAAGCAGATCATCAAAGAGGTAAACCATCACAAATGAAGCTGTATCGGGAGAGTGAAATCGCTCCAACAGTTGTTGACTACCAGTGGCTTTGTGGCACTATGCCGCCAATGATTATTAGCTGTCCTGAGCATCTCCTGCCAGCTAATTAGTAGTGTTAACCTCAGATGGCATCATGTTGAACACTAAATGCTGGATTGCTCTACACACATTTTTAAATCTGAACAGATTTTTAAAACCCCCCGTAGTGAAAATCAAGTTTTTAGCGTTGTTTACATGTCTGTCTGTCAGGTGTTCTTAAAGTGCTTGGAGACAAACCATGTACTAATTCATCAGTCAACACCATTGTTGAGCATTTTCTCCTTAAAACTGTGGTGTAAAAAAAGACAGTCTCAGAAATATGTTTTGAAACTGCCCGTCACAAACATGTAACTTATCCCATCAACCTGCGGGACGGGACTTTTCATCCACTGGTCATAGGTTTTTATTTACAGCGTGTTTTTGCAGTGATGAGCAGTGTAGCCAATCACAGACATATCTGTTGATATCTGTTCCCCCAATCCGATCCGAGTCACGATCCGATAGTTGTACTGTATGTTCCTATAGGAATGTATGTTTGGTGCACACTTCAATTATACAGAGTGTATAGAGAGTTGTGCAGAGAGTAAAAGAAATATATGTATGATGCATATATATGTATATACAAGATACACTCTCTCTGTGTACTGTATATATACACTTTATACAGACATTGGCAGATGTACTGTTAATATGCTACAATGGTAGACATTGTAAACAGACTTTGTGGTCACAATAATTAATATGGACTGTTTGATGTAAACTTCTTGTATTTTATATGTATAATAAGCAGAGTAATTGCAACATAAAATGAAGATAAGGTTAGAAAGCATGAAGCTCGCTGTGGCAGAACGCCAGTCTGTCAGTCAAGTCTGAATCAAGACGCAACCCATAGCAACGTGTCATGACAACGACGTCTCAGACAACAGATAAAAGTAAACTATAAATGAATGAGTGATAGTTAGCATATTCATGGATCCGTGTACACTAAGGGCAAGATTTACTAACAGCTTGTGCCAGCGCAAACTGTCTTTTGGCGTTAAAATAGTACTGTCAAAAGACGCACAAGACGCACAGTGAAGAATTAGCACTGAAAAGTAGGGCTGGGCGATATGGCCAAAAAAAATTTTTCCATATTTTCCATATCAGTCGATATCGATAATTATTACGATACATGTCAAATCTTTATTTCTTTCAAGTTTAAAGACAGATTTTTGCCCCAAAGTGAAAGTTGTAGAAACCAGACCATTAATTAATTAATTCATTCATTAGTTTCTGCATGTTCTAATGAGTGATAATTTTTCAAATCAAGAAACAGGTTTTGGTTGCCTGATAATATTAATAATAATATCACTTTTTTTTTGTCTCTTAGAAATGCACATTTGATAGTAGCTTGAGTTAGGATGCAGAGGTAAATATTTGTTCATTCTCAAAATCTGTAACATCTGTAAAAATTGTAGCAACCTCAGTTTTATACGGTAAAATTTATCCTGACCAAGTTTTTTTAAAGTTTTTTTATTAAGCATTGGTCTCCCATAGTAGCATACATTTAAATCATGATAAACACAGTTAAAACCACACAATATAGCACCTCAATACCATGGTAAAAATATAACTATATTGTTTTTAAGTAGCCTATTTGTATGAAAAACAGTAGTCTAAAAATATTCAGTATAAATGCACACAAGCTATAGCTTAATCACAAATACATACTATAATTATATACCATTACTCCTGCAATAAAATTCATCGTGAATATCCCACATTTCTGCCACAATACCATGGTGCAGTGAGTGTTACTACAGTAAATCCATGGTAAATGATAGCGACGTGTAGATTGAAAAGCCTTCTGACTGTCTCGTTGCACACAGTGTTTCTCCTGTTTGGCTTTAAACTAGTTTAAATCACCGAGTCATTTGTGTTCATAGCTCTAGTCGCGCTTCACACTGGATCTCACAGCGCTGTTTAGTGCTCACGTGACCGAGTAAAGTTACTCAGTAAATGCATCTGCTCTAGTGAGCTCACACCGCACGGCAGTTTGAACTTTGATCCGAGCGGATAAATGGTCCGTGTGGCGCGATTCAAATGAGTCGCGATGTTTCGTTCAGCTTTTGGTGCATCAACATTCGAACATTTACATTTATCAAACTCTTCATATCGTTTTATCAAGGGAAATTATACCGCAATAATTATCGTTATCGAATTATCGACCAGCCCTACTGAAAAGGCTTGGACACAGTTATTTTTACGCCTGACCTTATTGAATATGCATTTGTAGGAGTTTCCCTTTCAGATGCAAAATCTGTGAGAGGAGAGTATTAAAGGGGTCATATGACGTTGCTAAAAAAGAACATTATTTTTTTATGTATTTGGTGTAATGAAATGTGTTTAAGCGGGTTAAGGTTAAAAAAACGCATTATTTTCCACATACTGTATATTATTGTTTCTCCTCTATGCCCCGCCTTTCTGAAACGTGTCGATTTTTACAAAACTCATCGTTCTGAAGGCGAGGTGTGCTCTGATTGGCCAGCTATCCAGTGCGTTGTGATTGGCTTTGGGCGGCGTTATGCAAATCTTCCCACATCGTGATGTAGACATGTGGGGGCGTGTTTAAATGAGCCGTTTTAGGAGGGCGTGGACCAGTCTTAACTTTTATAAAGAATATCTCTTTGGGTTTGAGACTTTAGTCTTTGCAACTTTGGGGATCTTATCTATTCATGAACAGTTTGTAACACTCCAAAGAGAAAGGAAAACTTGAAATCGCATCATATGACCCCTTTAAAATGTATCACGCAATGCAATTTACTAACGTTTGCGCTCGTCAAATTACTGGTATTTGCGCCATTATTTAAAGCTCCAAAAAAGCATGTCTTAAAGCAGACGCTAATTTGCGCTGCTCTTGGTAGATTGTGTTGGTCATTATGGAAATGATCTGGCTGCATCTGTGTTCTTTAATTTGTGCATTGTCAGTAAATCACAATGTCCACTTCCATTAGCGCTTTTTTTGGAATTGCGCTCTCGCTCTAATTTGCCCTATTTAGTAAATCTGGCCCTAAAAGAGGTAAAGGTGTAGAGTTATATTCAAGCCATTTTAAGACATAAATTACTTTTATGGGGGGGAAAAAACATTTAAATATGTAATTATGATTGTCAAAGATGAGTTTTAAGGGATACAATTAGTGTCTGCAGGGGGACTTTAAAACAGCTAGGTACACAGAAACATAGAAACACACACCTCATTGTTAGGAGATGCATGAAATAATGTGTTATAAAATCATCTCAGAATATCAAACGCTTTAAATCCTTCGACGTGTGTTTGGGCTGGAATCATAGTCTGAAGATAAGAAAATATATATAGCATCACAAATTTCTTTTCTTTAAGTATGCATTATATATTGGTACAATTTCTGTTGTCAGCTGATATTACTTATTATTATATATTTTTTAATGTAATGGTTGATGTTGGATACATATTTCGATTTGATAACTCATCTAACACTCACTTGAAGTCAGTCTTTAAAAACGCAAATCATTTAATAACATTGTTATGAATATGCAATGATAAAGTCGATGCCTAAATTCACTTGTAGCATGCAGAATAAATGATTTTAATTATTTTATTTAGAATTTATTTAACATGAAGTATATAATTTATGTGACATGAAAATAATTGTCAGCTTATCAGTATCAGTAGTCAGAATTTTGTTTTACTAATTTTACTAAACAGGGCAAATTATCATAAAAGTGCGGGGAGTGGAAAGTTCTGCAGGTGATCTACTGACATACACACATTAAAGAACACAGACACATCCAGCGTATCCATTTCCATAATGACCGATGATAATCAGGTGCGTGTAATCTACTAACAACACAGATGCAAAAATGGGTTAAGACCTAGGTCTTGAACCCTGCTCCTGCGGACCAACTGTCCTGCAAATTTTCTAACCAACCTGCCTCAGGACACGTGGCCTGTGGTTTTTCCAAGTGAATCCTTTGATTAGGATTTTAGCTAAGTTTTGCAGGACAGTGAGTCCCCAGGTGCAAGACTTGCTTTCTTTGGGCGTTAAATAATGGCGCAAATACCAGTAAATTGACTCACGCAAACCTTGGTAAATCACCTTGCGTGATTAATTTAAAAACTTAAATTTAAATAGGGAAACTCCTACAAGTAGGCTTATCAACTATAAAACGGGAGGAGAAAATCTTGTTTCGTCCAATTTGTCTACTTTAGTGCAAATTGCACTTGGTAAAAGCAAGCTACTTTAAATACGAAGGGTGCGTTTACATGACAACAATGTATTAAAAACAAAGTTTAATTTATTTATTTAAAAAAATATATTATTTTTTTAATTTTGTGTACAGACGACAACGTTATCGAAACGACCCCCGTTCACACGGATCCACGAAAACAACAAAAATGCTGTATTATTCTTTCCAGGCCAGTAGTTGGCGATGTTACATTTTTTTATGTTTTTGTAGTTTATACAGAGATAATAACTGTATTGTTTTCAAAAGTTTGTTTTTTCAGGCCCCAAAAACACCCTTGTTGTGTAAATGAACGGCCAAAATGCATAAAAACGTTTCGTTTTTTAGTTGAAAATGGTGTCGTCTAAACATTTACTAATTTAAATACTCTGATGGGTGGCCACTTGATATCTAATGTAATATCTGGGTCTGGATTGTATTCAAGTTATATATATAGTTCAGTCATGAAACTCTAGATGGCGCAGGCGACGGGTTGTTAACGTAATATTCAGAGAGTTAAACGACTTGGCACAGCTGATTGGTTCATGCTGCATATGCAGCCAATGAGCTTACTGCCTTGCATTTATATGGCTGGCTAGCATTTACTAGAGATTCCTGCAGCGCGCTCTCAGAGTTTCTCTGAAACACTCCACTTTCCCCAGCTCCATATCCATCACAACCCTCTACATTAGGAGTAAATCACTCGCATATGCGACTAAATCTTCACTCTGGCGACTAAATGATGTCTAATATTAGCCAATTGCTAATAAATTCTCAGATTTTACTCGCCAGGATGTTAAGAGTGTACTTTCAGATATTTATAAAACTGTGCCATTTCACAAACAAACAAATATATATATATATATATATGTATATGTATATGTATATATATGTGTGTGTATGTTTGTGTATATGTGTGTGTGTGTGTGTGTATATGTGTGTGTATATATGTGTGTGTGTGTGTGTGTGTATGTGTGTGTATGTGTGTGTATATGTGTGTATGTATATGTTTGTGTGTGTGTATGTGTGTGTATATATGTATATGTGTATGTATATATTTATCAGTCTGGCGAGTAAACAAAAAAATTTACTAGCCAATGGCGATTCAATTGCCAAGGTGTTCGTAGAGGGCTGCATCACCATGCTAAAATCTTCCGAGAGTTGTCATGATTGAACTATATATATTTAATTTCATTTGAAATGTCTTAAACTGTCCTTATTTTTTTGTGTTCCAGCTCTTTGGCAAGGCCTGAAGCGAGCAGCTCCAGTTCGTCTGGATCAGTCAAGCCCGGCGGAAACACACATAAGATCTGCCTGGTGTGCTCCGATGAGGCCTCTGGGTGTCATTATGGGGTGCTCACCTGTGGCAGCTGCAAGGTTTTCTTCAAAAGAGCTGTAGAGGGTGAGTCTGCGGGGCACACATATACCCCTTCATGTTCCTGTTTTGACAGTAGGGCTGATAAACGCTTTGAATCTCATTTTATTAAGCAGTGAACAACAAAGGAATTGCATGTACCGTCAAGGTTGTCCTGTCAAATAGCATTTGATGGCTGATAAAATGCTGGTATATAGCCACCCAAAACTGAGTTTTATTGACTTTAGTCTATGTCTGTTAGGTCATATTAAAAGTGTGATTTGTTTTTGGAATGTCTATTAAAATTTTTATTTAATCTTCCGTTTCAACAGGAAATACATCAAACAGACAGGAAAATTTAGAACTATTAATAGTAATTTTATGGTAGCAAATGAGTGTCACAGAAAATTGCTGAAAAAGGAAAACATTTATTAAAAATAAAAAATATATATTTCATGGAGTATTTCATAACAGAAAATGTACACTGTCGAATTTGAGATTAATTATTCAGATAATCAGCCAGTAATCTTAAAATGGCTATATTGACTTGATTTAATCATATTTACTTATACATTGCTCTGTTATTAATTCTGATATCCCCTGATAGGTGGATTTATTATTGTAATCATTATGTAAATCACTCAATATGTGGTCCTTAGTAGCCATTTCCTGCTTGTGTTCAAAAGCAATGAGTAGCAGGGGGTCTAGAAGTCAGAGAATATAAGTAAAAATGCTTCATTTTTCTAGGTTAATATTTTTGGTTTATTACAAATTATATTACTGTAATAATTTGAATGGAAGTTGAATCAATTTCTTTGCTTATAATGGCAGAAGCTGCCATTATAAGCAATGATGAAGCAATGAAGCAGTGATGATCCATGTTATTCAGCATGATTTGAGAATGTTCCCAAGGGCATTTCATGCTTCAGTCAAAGCAGGAACATCTGACCTTTAGTACAATGTAGTTCATATGCTCAGTGTCACTAATCAGTGACCTAGAAATAGTGCAGAGTCTGAAATATTTCTCATTTGTTTTCTTTTGCAAGACAAATAACTGTTTAAATTATATTTTGAATAATCTTCACCCCACTGTTTTCCCCCCCTAATAGAATCATAAACACCAGCACTTACAGATTGTGACTTTAATCAGTATCCTTTGAATATTTTTTTTTTCTGATCTACTCCATCAGTCATGGTTTTCTGAAACCTTAGCATACAGATGATCAGGTTTGCCTTAATTAGACACAGAAAAAAAAGCACATTGTCAAAGTGTGGTTTCCTGCAGAGGTGTTACTTTGAGATGAGATATTTCCTTATGTTTGGAGCACAGAATATGTCTAGAAAAAGAGCACGCAGCAATAAAGCTCATGTGCTTGGCACCTTGACAAAATTCCCTCCTGTTTTAACACATGCTCCATCCGAATACTGAAACAGAGTCCACCTGCGTGATATTGCTACAATATCCACTCCACTGACATCCTCTACCATCCGTTCTCTATAGAGCTCGACAGTGGCATTCGAAAAGTAAAAATCCAATTCATTTTCACCTCAGGAATTAGATTATGCGTAAAGCTTTCAGAACAGACACCATGTGCTCAGAGGTTGAAGAGATGCTGTTTCTGTAGAAGCCATGTACACAAGTCAGAGTGCAATTGCATTAATAGGAAACCATGGGTAATTGCCAAAGTCCTAGAGAAGAACTTCCCATAATCCACAAATTAGAAAAGTATTTGATTCTAAATGTTTTGCAATTGTCAAGTTAAAATATGTTGTTTTTATTCATAAATCAGTGATTCTAAGTCAAGAGTTTCATGGTGTACTGCCATTTGATTGTCATAATCAAAGCAGTGCTTTATGGGATGCATAGTTAATTGCTTCATAAAAGAAAGTTAGGTAAACAGTCTTGTCTTTTTTTTAATGATGTGATTAATTTGGTAGCTGTTGATTTTGATTCATGCCTTCAGTCTTTTAATTGAAGATGAATGCATTAGAAGCAAGGCTGCTAAAAGTGTGCTGCTACACTCTAGAGTGCCAAGAAAATTTGTAAAAATAGCCATACTAATTTAATAAAAATATACCTTTCTCTTGGTACAGATTGGTAATAGTTCAAATGTCCATGGACATTTCTGTTGAAAATGAACCCTCATGAATAAGGTATTCTTTAATTTAAGTTTCATTAGCTATATGCTGATGATCAGTAAGTAATTTGCATAATGTTTTGCATTAACAGAGGTAATTTGCATGTAGACGTCTTAAAGGTACAGTAGCACAGTGTTACAAATGACACAGTAAACTTACACATAATCAAAAGTTGCCTTGTCAATGTAAATCTTTTTAACCAACAAGAATGTTGGTTAACGTTGACTAAAGTGGCAAATCACTTGGTTTATATTTCTGATGTCAGATATGATTTGTCAGATTGCACAGTATTTTAGCGTTTAATGTGTAAAGAATAATTGTGTGCCTGGTTAGGACACTGTTTAAAGGTCAGAGCGAGGGTGAAAACAGGACTTGTTTTTGTGGCAAGAAGCCTTGAATTTCAGGGAAAAGAAGAATATGTCTCCTTTATGCAAAAATAACAGATATGAATGGGTCCTGCATTGAGGATTTGGTTAATCTATAGTTTGGGGACCAATTCTCACTGTTAACTAACTATTAACTATGACTTTTGCCTCAATAAACTCCTAATTTGCTGCTTATTAATAGTTAGTAAGGTATTTGTTAAGTTTTGGTATGGGCTGCATTATGGGATCTAAAATATGGTCATGCAGAATAATGCATTAATATGTGCTTTATAAGTACTAATAAACAGCCAATATGCTTGTAATATGCATGCTAATAAGCAACTAGTTGATAGTAAGAATTGGTCACTAAATTAACGTGTTACCAAGGATTTTTCATATTTTAAACTTCATAGTTGCAACCGAACAAGTTTTGGTATGGGCTGCATTATGGGATCTAAAATATGGTCATGCAGAATAATGCATTAATATGTGCTTTATAAGTACTAATAAACAGCCAATATGCTTGTAATATGCATGCTAATAAGCAACTAGTTAATAGTAAGAATTGGTCACTAAATTAAAGTGTTACCAAGGATTTTTCATATTTTAAACTTCATAGTTGCAACCAAACTGAAATGAATAGCTTTTGCTTATTTTGTGTCAGCATGAACTGAGCTGTGTTTTCAGCACCTGAAACATTTATATCTGTTATTTTTGTTTTTCTTCCCTGATTTCTTCGGTTGCTCTGGCAATGGTGAAGGATGGAGAGCACGACAAAACGCAGATGGTAAATAAATTCACCTTCAATAATGCTTTTGCTGTCGCCCCACAATGCACCTGTGTTAAAATGCTTTTGTCTTTAGTAATAATTCATAGTATAGTAACACTGACTCAATGAAGCTCAATCATTACAGCAGGAAAAGAAATCATCTACAGACACTGTCAGAAATTAACTGTTTTTATTAAGAGCCAATATTGCCAGCTGGACTTGATTTTCAAGGGCATTTACCTTTATCAGGATATATATATATGTATATATATGTGTATGTGTGTGTGTGTGTGTATAGTGACCAAATAAAAACTTAAAAAACAAGTTATGTTAATTATGTTAAACAATTTCATCAATTTATATAAATTCTCAGTATGAACAAGCTGAAATTAATGCACAAGATATCATAACACAATGAACACTGCTAAAATATATATGCTAAATAAATGGCACGTACATATAGTAGATTATAGCAAGATACTAACCTTATGAGTGTTTTATGTTCTTTTTCAGAGCTTATGTTTTTTTGTCAAAAATCACCATATAATAGCAATTGCAGCAGCACTCGCCTCTGATAAAGTAAATATTTTATACATGTAGGCTATTTTTGTCACTTGCGGTGTCATTTTTCACACAGTTAATTTCTGACCCTCTCCAAAAGCATGTTAACTGCACTAGTTATTAGTCACTAGTTTGCATTCTGATAATCATCATAGTTGCACTTCGCTTGATTTCTCTTGCACCACAGCTAGTCGCTGTATGACTGCATTAGTATTGACCGGTTTTGCTGATGTGTCTGTTCCATGACTAATGGAAAGACACTTGAGTCAGAGTGCTTCAAGCCTGCTAAACATGTTTGAGCGTGACATTATTGTTTTATTCGGACCTTTAATGAAAAGAAATGGCTCGGAGCGGTGGTCAGCGGGATGAAGATAAGGATACATTGGCTTTTGTGAATTTTTCCTTGACTTTGCTTCAGCACAGAAAAAAATCGATTTCGTTGAAAGGCAGACAGAAATGGATTTGAAAGCTCTGGTTGTAAGGGTGTAAAATAAAACAAAGTCAGGTTAATTGAGGTATAATCCAATTAAAGGACACCGTCAAAGCAGCATCAGACAGGAAGTAGTTGATTGACATGCAGAGTATGAAGTCACACTGTTCTGAATCCAGAAGTCACTCCTAATATTTCAAGGTAGTGATAGCCAGAGCAACAGATTAATTTAACCATAAATCTAACAAATTTGAGTGAGGTTTATGGCTAATAAACTCTATCCAGGCGTGATGTAAATGCTGTTGTCACAACCTGAATGCAGTTCCATGCTGTCAGTTTTTGGTTCCTTGAATGTTCTGGGAATATTTATTAAATAAAATGTAAAAATAGCAATTAGAGAAGATTCTGTATAGCTTTTTAGTAAAACCTCCTGGCAATGTTTTGGTTGCTGAAAAATAGAACAAAGAGGCACAGAAACCGCTTTTAGCTGCACTGAATACTGTATTCAGCTATTAGATGCTTTGATATGCTTCAAAATGAACAATTCTGCAAGTTGGGTCTCTACAGACTGTCGGATGGCATGTTTCCACACCAAATGGAGAAATCCTCAAAGCTCTTTGGCTGAGTGGTTGGCAGTAGACTGGTTGAGGTGGCGTTTGATTATTCATCTGTTTTGGCTTATGATTCTGTACTAATTCCAGACATTTCTGGCTTGGAAGAGCTTTTTCGAAGCTTTTAGAAGTTTTGGATTCTCTCGAATAGGAATGAATAAAGATGTGATGGTTCTGCTGGCATGATATGTACAGCATGGAGCTGTAATGGGTTTTACGGGGATAGTTCAGCCAAAACTATAATTATGAATCCAGTCAACTAACACAGTAGTATATGGATTCAGTGGTCACTTTATCGCTGTAAATACAACTCTGTCTGGGTTTTTTGGGGTGTGATGCTGTAAAAGAAAACATCAGAGGTGCTTATTGTAACTTTAAATCCTTTCAAATGTGTCACCATAAAGCTGTGAGTAATACCCATATTTCTTCCAGGGCAGCACAACTATCTCTGCGCTGGAAGGAATGATTGCATCATCGACAAGATAAGAAGGAAAAACTGCCCGGCATGCCGCTTTCGCAAGTGTCTTCAGGCCGGCATGAACTTGGAAGGTGAGGATGTTCTGATAGTTTGACGAGCGGTTTGCTTGAGTGATTTTTATGACCTTTATATGCCACTGCACAGGGGTGCAAACCAGTATGCAATTAGGAATGGCAGTCAAGAGGATTTTATAATTTATCAA